>NC_090649.1:115814487-116114487 GCF_040937935.1 Hyperolius riggenbachi | reverse complement strand
GGCCTCTGCATTACGTCGCTCAGACACCCGGGGACACAGGAGAGAAGACAGGAAGAAGCAGCCAGTCCCAAACCACACCGTGGACAGGTGAGAGTAGCTTCATCGGTCATCGAATCAAATGTCTCTAGCAAAGCGTTCTCGATCGACAGCCGATTGACTGAAATGTTCCATCAGTTGATTGAGAATTGATTGCAGCATCGATTTCTGTAAGATTTTATAACATTTTCAAATCAGATTAATATCGATGAAAAGAATCATCATAGAGCAAGTGCATCATAGGAAGTGCAAAAAAGGGGCACATTAGCAGGTACTTGTTGTTAGTTGTTTCATAAAAAAAGTTGGTTTCACATTTTCTTTTTATGAAAAAAAAAACATCTAGTAAAATGCCTACACAAAACTTACCTCAAACTGCTGCTGGACTCCCAGTTAGGGTATGCAGAGCTAAAACTTCCAGGAGTTTTACCTAAAAAAAAACTATTCTCTGAGGTAAGATTTACAAGGACACATACACTTTAAATATAATTCAGGAAAATGGCAACTTCCATATTACCGTCTTGAAAGGTTCATTCTAACTCAGCTGTGAGAATTCTGCTGAGGCTGGGGAAAAATCCTGGGCCGTATATCATAAATGTATCATAAGCGGAGATAAAATACACATGAAAAATAAATAAAGAATCGAAGTAACTGAAATTTACTCGCTTATCCTGTTCTAGATGTAGCTGAGGCTTAAATTATATTATTAGCAGAGCCGCCTATTAACGTTATACACTAAAACACATTTTTTATTAACTTTAAGGAAGCAGAAAAAACACGGACGTGTAAACACCCGACACACACCTAGCAAGACAAAAATGAATTCCGTGCGAAACGTTTTGTGGGAGAACATAAAATATGTACAAATTATTTTCAGGGTTTTAGGCAATCTTGTTTAGTATTACACCTGGGGCAAGAAAAACAGAAGTGCTGCACTAGATAAATTATTAATTGTGATTTTCTTCTCTGAATTTCATAAACTCAACAACACTTCTGCAGCATGACATCTCCAGATTGTGCTTAGAGTTCTATTGATGTACGCTTGTAAGTGCTATGCCAAGGATGTCGAACTCCAGTCCTCAAGGGTTGAGGTCCTCATCCATTTTTGACACAGTCAAATTAACTGATGAGACTGAATCGGGAAAGGTGTGGTTCATCAAGTAGAACACATTTCTAAGTCCATCCTTCTAAACATCAGGACTGTGGAGTCATCAAAACAAGTCATTGGTAAGAGTATTTGTAGAGGGTGCAGACAGGAACAAAGAACATTGATCGGGCCCTAGGCAATCTAACTGTGGGTACATGTACAGTAATGTGAATGATGTGGAGGTACTTCTTCCTCTAATCTTCATGCACGATCTGAATAAGGTTTACAGGTGATTGAAACCCCTCTGCGCTCAATGGGCTTGATTCACAAAGCGGTGCTAACCTAGTTAGCACACCTAAAGACTTTGGGCATGTAAAGTAGGGTGCTAACTAGGTTAGCACCGTTTTTAAAATGAACTCGCGTGGAAAGTCGTATAGTGCGACGTTAAGGTCGCACCCGATGCAACCTTATAGGCGCATCGGGTGCGTCGTTTTCGTCGCACCGCAATGCGACGTTTCGCGCGCACCACACTGCAAAGTTTTGCGTGCGGGACTTTGCGCGCGAGTTCATTTTCACACGCCTAAGCTCAGTCGACGCCTGAAGAGGTGCTTTTCACAAGCGTGCTAACAGTTAGCACTGCTTTGTGAATCAAGCCCAATGCGCACAACATTCACAGTGGATTCACAACAGCCCAACAGGCAATGTTCTCCTCACTCCATCCACTCTATGACACTCCACTTGCTTCACTGCTGGTCATCCTCCCCCATAACAACAGAATAGGCTGGAGGCTAGTGACAGGTCTGTACAGCCTCAGCCACTCACAGTCAACCAAGTGATCAAGTCCTCATCCCTGCCTGGTGTCATTCCTCATATGTGTATGAGGCACTAGGTTGTGTTTATTGACTTCCCAGCGTGGTGAAGTTTCATCATCTACAGTAAGTTTATTAAGAATGAGGCTGAAGGTAAGTCCAAGGTGAATCAGGTGGTTTCAGAGCCGAGCGCCATGGCTGGGCTCCGCTATAGCACTAATGCTATAGTGCGCACCCTGCACAAGGGTAATTTGGGGTTCCGGCAATCGTCAGACCCCGAATTACTTCTCTCTCCCAGTTGCTATGACTCAGAGGGGGAATAGTATTTTTATAGGTACCCCGAGCAGATGAGCAAAATAGAAATCTGAACCTACCTGGGGCTTCCTCTAGTCCCCATATCCCATGAAGTCCCTTGATGTCCTCTGGGACCCCTCCATAGTTCCGTTATCCATTAGGTGCGCTACTTCGGTTCGCCATAAGCCCCCTGTGTCTTTAGAGAACCGCGCTTATGCAGAACACTCACGGCCATGGGCGGGTGATTGCCAGGCGTGCATACAGGCCATGCATGCGCAGTTGCACATTAGTTTAGCCGAAGTTGCGCACCTAATGGAGGCACCAGTGGGACCATGGAGGGGACCCATAGGATGCCAATGGACTTTGTGGGCTATGGGGAGCTGGAGGAAGCCCCAGGTAAATTCAGTTTTCCATTTTGCTCATCTACTCGGGGTCCCTTTAATGCCACTGGGAATTTGAGCGGCAGTAGGTTGAGCTGTCATTCGGTGACATTATAATACGTACACAATCCAAGGATCACAGTGACAGGTAAGCAAAGATGACCACAAGTATACAGATGTCTTGACCAAATATTATGGTGTCCTAATATGGATATAATAAGGATATGCTCTGACAGGGCAGTTTCTAGGCTAAATTGCACCCCTTCCCGCCCCCCCCCTCCCATGGACTCGCAAACCCTCACTCTTTAGGGACAGTCACACAGCCACAGGTCACAAGTAGATCTGCCTACTTACTAGTGACCAGCCGCTCATCCAGGAGGAAGCAGGGATCAAGAGACCACACAGACTAAGAGAGCCCAGAAAGCTGACTCCTCCATGAGCACCGCGCACTGACAGCCTGCAGTACCGCTACAGGACATCAGGTGTCATCACGCGGTGGTGATGTGATGATGACTCAACGTCTGATGCAGGCAGCCCAGGAAGAGTCAAGAAAGGTGATCGCGCTGGTAATCTTCTTTCTTTTTCCATTTGGCTGCACCGCACGTCACCAGCTCCCTAGCGGTTATGTCCTTCTGCCTGCGCCCCCTTCTACTTGCTGGTCTGCGCCCAGGGCGGTCGCCCTGCCCACACTGCCCAAGAAACGGCTCTGTGCTCTGAATTCGCTGATATAGTAAATAAATGTGACCAGTATTGATGTAAATACATGAAATGAAATACATGAAAACTGTCGCTAGATGCATGAAAGCAGTTGCTAGATACAAAATACTTTTAAATCTACAAAATGAAAAGCTTTGAATTTACTTAAATGATCATCACTGCTGTGCAAAAAGCAAAGAAGAAAAATCTTCAAACTCTTCAAAGACTATCTTATATATACAGATGAAAAATAAAAAAAATGTTCCTGTAAGTAAGGTTCACTGACAAATATCAAGTATCAATAGCAGCTTGTCAAGTTAAAAGTAACTATTACAAATGGAGAAGAAGGTTACAAGGTGCAGAGTGTATATTGATTTTAGTGCTATGCTGTCAACACTTGTCTAGTTATATATTCACTTTGTTACATAAGTCATTTTATTGAATATAGTGCAGATATCATGACGATGACACCTGCAAGTCTGTCTATCTGTCTATCTATCTATCTATCTATCTATCTATCTATCTATCTATCTATCTATCTATCTATCTATCTACATCTACCATATATACTGTTCTATGATTCTGCATAAATATGACCTAAAATGTGAATGTTATTGTTGCAAATCCTAAACCTAGACAATGAGAGTCCAATTCAACAAATAGTCCAAATTTTGTTCATATCTATGTAAACCTTTTACATTATCAGTAAATGTAAGAAGGGGAATACATTAGAGCCATGTGGGGAGGTGTGTAGTCCAGAGGAGTCCCAAGACTTCCTACGGATACAGAATAAACACAGAGAGAGACTAGTGAGTATATTAATGTCAAGTTCTGGATAAATACAAAGTGATGAGGTACTCACAAAGGTGGGTTGCAGGACCAGCCACCACAGTATAAAAACAAGTGAGGAAATCCTATCCCCACTTGGGCTCTTTGTCTTCAAATGCATGGGTCACACTCCAAAAACGATTGTTTGGGTACACAAAAACAAACAATTGACAGCAACCTCCAATAGCTAGGGGGCTGTAAACAATATCACTGGGAGGGAGAAGGCGTCCCAAAAAATAATCATGGATGTAATAAGCATAACATGGCTTACCTCTAAGAAGAAGGGGAAACACCAATTTAAAGAGTTTAAGGGCTCCAAGCTCTGCATCTTGGCTACCCAGACGCTGCTTTATTTGATCTGAGGAAGCGGACTGTGCTGCGCGAAATACATTATCGTTTTTGTATCTGTGTATTAAAAGTTCTTTCTAATACTAGCGTTGCCCCTTCTTCTTACAGGTAAGCAATTTTATGTTTATTACATCCATGGTTATTTTTTGGGGCACCTTCTCCCTACCAGTAATACATTAGAGCCAGGCATTTCAATCAATCAGGTGAGAGTGGGAGGTTCACCTTTATTTAAAGAGACTATACAGCCTAAAATTCACATTGTGTGAATCATGTTCTCAAAAAAAAGTTATAATGACTTTCTGGGTCTTTGCTTTGCAAGTTGCCCCCCAAACCCGGTGTGCCCTGGCTTCTGGTGCTTAGCCCTGCCTCTTTTCAGAGACGTGCTGTGGTGGTTTCCGATAAAGAGAGTTCCAACTTGCTAAGAAAGACTCAGCAAATCATAACTTTTTAAAAAAAAATATGATACACAATGTTAATTTTAGGCTGTATAATCCCTTTTTATCCTGCATTTTCTCTTGGGAAATATTTTTTTTATTTTCTTTAAGAAAACTTTTGAGTACTTGAAAAAGTACCAAAAATTAGTGGAAAAGGCGATATCAAAATTATTTTGGGTATTTTATTACTTGCTGGTTGTTTAAAAGGAGGAGAAAACACAGAAGAAAAGATTCATTGCATATGGGCCCTGGTCTCATTTTCATAACAGATTTGTGGAATAGTGTCATGGGATAAAGGAGGTTTCAACCAAAAAACACATTCCCCAGGATGGAAAATGTCATAAAAAACATTTCTAAAGTGCTCGCTTCGGCAGCACATATACTAAAATTGGAACGATACAGAGAAGATTAGCATGGCCCCTGCGCAAGGATGACACGCAAATTCGTGAAGCGTTCCATAATTTTTTTTTTTTTATATTTCAAATGCTTTGATATAAGTGTACCACCTTTATCTCAAAAATCAATAAAAATTTCTAATGTGGAAAAAACATTTATAAAGACTTCAGACTCCACCAGCCCACATATTAGACAGTTTCCAGTGTTACCCTCCACAGGATTGGGAGACCATCAGCGGTCACACCAAGACATGCAATACTCAGGTTATTGTTTAAGAGACTTAACGCTTCTTTGTTTTGGTCATTTTTCATGAATCCACCATAAGGAAACAATTTAACAACAATGACAAGCATGGCGGAATTGTAGAAATCACTCCCAAACAAAAAGAGCCTTACAGTTTGTGTATAGTTTGCCTAACAACACGAAAGAACATTTGCAGACCATTCACAAATTTTCCCAAGAAAATTTGCGATTCGCACGTTCACAGTGAGCCCTATTGACTTTAATGACACGCGAATTTAGAAAAACCTTCAGGCATCTCTGCAGCCACAATGTCTGTACAAATTGTCCAAGAACGTGGACAGTGGCATGGCAGAGGGGAATCAATGGCAAAATAGTCTCCAAAAATTATTTTTTTCAAAGAGATGTCAATGGCCGCCGACTTTAGCAGTAAATAGCAAAACCTGCATACATGCTAGAATCACCACATTTGCAGGGTATAGTAAAAACAGTGGGATTTTTTTTCAAAAAATGTTTAGTTTTTTGAGAAAGTCGATTTTAAAGCTACAAAGAGGAAAAAAACTTTTTTTGAAATGTGGTTAAATGACAGGTAATATATCAACCTATTGGTAGTGTAAATTTACAAACATCAAAAGAAAGAGCAGTGAATTTCTTGCCGGTGTTTTCAAGTGGTCAGTATGCAGTGCGTAATGACCACCTGGAACTGGCAACACTTTGGGCAGGAATCGCTGTACAGCTGCAATATTGCTATACAAGGATCCCTGTCAAATTTAACTGTGAGTTGACACAGGGTCCCCCTTCAGAGCATCATTAACCTCTCCTCACCCATGCAGGCTGGGATAGCCCGATTGAGAATCCCAGACTGCAGCCCGAGCAGTACCAGCAGCATGTGGTCCATGGTATGGGGGGCGCTCTGGAAGAGAGGGGCTCTTCCCCACCTCCAGTGCCCAGAAGGAGGTGGGGGTGTCAACATCCTGGGGAGGGGACACCCAGATAACCGCCCCTCTCACAGTGAAATTAGTATAGCGTTACTGACTTACCCCTAACCCATTTCCACAAAGAGTTAAAATGAAATTAAAAAGTAACCACAAAAAAAATTCCTGTAAATGTTTTTGTGATTGAACGTTGAGGTTATTTTGCCAATTGGTTACACTTGCAGTTGGGGAGTGGGAGGAAGAGGGACCCCCAAAGCTTCCAGGACCACCTACGATGGTAGGGGCCACAGGGGTGATTGTTATACCCATGTATGGTACCATCTTACAATTTATAGTCCATATTCTCTGCAACTGCTGTCTTGCTGTGCAGCCTGGGATAGAGTAGCTATATTCAAACTACAACTCCATTATTTCCCATTACCTTGGCTAACCTGATGCCACTTCTACAGTCACTGCAGAGGCTTAACTAATAGGCAGGCAGTAGAGTTTGTGATGTCATAAAATAGCATGGTTATCTGCAGTACATCACGTTGTTTGAGGAGAAGATTAGAGAACGCTGCATGGTGTGTCAAAGTTGTTCTGATTTCATGAATCAAACCTGTCTGCAAGGGTCAAGTGCACTGTAAATTTACAGAGGATCCTATACTTCTTTATTATTATTATTATTTATATAACCCTGACACATTTTCTACGTTACTGAGTACATCAAACAATTCATAACACTAGCTGTACGTTGGCAGCAGGGCTCAGCCTTATGTTACTAACATGGTCCAAGATAGGTTTTGGTAGTAGTTAGTTAACCTACCAGGCAGGGGCGTAACTATAAATTATACCTGATCTGGGATAGAGCCCTTTATCACAGGGAGTGAAGTAGTAGTTGGTGCCCCCTTACAGCTCTGCCCCCCCCCCCCTTGCCCCCTGTAGTTATGCCCCTGCTACCAGGCATGAGATGCCTGTAAGTACTACGGTTGGAAATAAGGTATTCTTTCCAGGGTGAGATGGGACTTGGTGAGACGCCAGATACAAAGTAGAAGTTCATCTCCTATACAGAGGCACCTAAATAAGATTGAAAGGGAAGGAGGTGCTAAAGGGGTGCGGTCAAATTGGAAACAGCAAAAGTAATTAAACCTCTGTACATTCACACAGCACATAAATGCAGGCAATTCAGCACAGGTACCGTCGCAAAAGGTAATTAAAAGTCAGAGGTATTTACTAAAACACACATATCCCTGTGCAGTCACATACTCCAATGAAGAGTCTCCCTTAGGCTCTCCCCGAGGTTCATACATGTACCTCCCACTAGCTCTGTAACATGAGTATTGCTACAGGCAATCATACTATGCATCAACCTATTTAAATACACAGAACATTTACCTATCATTAAGCTCCTGTCATGGGGCAATATAGTGTACCGGTATTAATCTTGCGTGCTACATGCTATATGGTGGGAATCAATTACCACATCTATGGAGGGGAGCATAAAGAGTATAGTATAGGCAGACTATGGTATCAATATATATAATAGAGTAAGTGCCTCAACCTTCAAGCAAGAAGAAGAAGTAGCGCCCCGCCCCCAGGGCCGGTCCAAGCAAGAAGAAGGGGCTGGTCCAAGCAAGAAGAAGAAGTAGTGTCATATCAAACCAAGGGCAAAGAGGGATAATTTGCATATTCAGTAGCAGTGCATTGTGGGTAACCACAAATGTTCACTTATAGCTGAATTATTGCAGATTTGCTTCTGTTTTAAGAAGGAACATTACACCAAGCTTTGCTTTTTTTAGTAGGAGGGCTTTTTGGTCTCTTTTATCCACGTACGTTAAAAAGGGGCGCTGGGAAAAAAGGACGCGGGGTTTTAAACGATAAGCATGGATAACGTTTAAAAATGAATTGTACTGTATTTCGTTTAAAATTAATGTTTTATAAAGTTATAAATCATTAAAGAATGTGCATGAAATCGGCAATTGTAAAAACGTTAATCTTCCGTTTAAATAGTGAAACATATAATAACGTTTAAAAAAAATTACTAACAAACCCTCCCTGTACCTACCCCTAACCTCTAGACCCCCCTGTTGGTGCCTAAACCTAAGACCCCCCTGTTAGTGCCTAAACCTAAGACCCCGCTGTTGGTGCCTAAACCTAAGACCCCCCTGTTGGTGCCTAAACCTAAGACCCCCCTGTTGGTGCCTAAACCTAAGACCCCCTGTTGGTGCCTAAACCTAAGACCCCCCTGTTGGTGCCTAAACCTAAGACCCCCCTGTTGGTGCCTAAACCTAAGACCCCCCTGATGGTGCCTAAACCTAAGACCCCCTGTTGGTGCCTAAACCTAAGACCCCCCTGTTGGTGCCTAAACCTAAGACCCCCCCTGATGGTGCCTAAACCTAAGACCCCCCCTAGTGGTGCCTAAACCTAAGCCCCCCCCCCTGGTGGTGCCTAAACCTAAGACCCTCCTTAGAGATCACTGTATTGTGTGTAGAATAATGTTTTAAAAACAGTAAGGGATAAAATATAATACAATTTACGTTACGTACTGATCGCTTTGTTTCGTGAATAATAATGTTTTACAAACACTAAGGGATAACTTTTAAAATAATGTTTTATTGAAATAGGAAACGTAAATCATCACAAGCAGTTATAAAACATGAAAAATCTTCGGGCGCCGTTGGTAAACGTTATTATTCTCGGGCGCCCTTTTTTCCTGTTCGGCGCCCAGTAAACAATAATTATTATGGAAGTGAATGGCGGCGCCCGATTTGTCCACTAGCCACCTGCGCCCTTTTTTACTGTTTCCCTTTTATCCTCCTATACATTCTTAGTAGTTTGGGTCACCCTGAGCTGCTTGGTTACTCTGTTGTACTGGTCCAAGCCCTATCTCTTACAACCATATCAATCCCTGCCATGTACTGATGATGACCAAATGTCTGAAATAGGTTGTCACATTTGGGTTTGATATGACTGTGTAAAACTTAAAGCTATAGGCTTGCTTGACTTACCAAGGGTGAAAAGGAATAATTTGCATATTTAGCAGCGGTGCGTTGTGAGTAATAACAAATGTTCACTTATAGCTGAATTATTGCAGATTATCTTCTGTTTTAAGAAGGAAAATTACACCAAGCTTTGATTCTTTTAGTAGAAGGTCTTTTTGGTCCCTTTTATCCACCTATACATTCTGAGTGGTTTGGGTCACCCTGAGCTGTTTGGTTTCTCTGTTGTATTGGTCCAAGCCCTATCTCATACAGCCGTATCAATCCCTGCCATGTACTGATGAGGACCAAAAGTCTGAAACAGGCTGTCTACATGTGGGTTTGATATGACTGTGTAAAATTTAAAGCTATATGCTTGCTATACATCAGCCGCTCTGGATGCTTGCTTGGCTTTCCAAGGGGGAAAAGGGGAAATTTGCATATTTAGTAGCAGTGCATTGTGGGTAACCACAAATGTTCACTTATAGCTGAATTGTTGCATATTTTCTTCTGTTTTAGGAAGGCAAATTGCACCAAGCTTTGCTTTTTTTAGTAGGAGGTCTTTTTGGTCCCTTTTATCCCCCTATACATTCCGAGTGGTTTGGGTCACCCTGAGCTGCTTGGTTACTCTGTTGTACTGGTCCAAGCCCTATCTCATACAGCTGTATCAATCCCTGCCATGTACTGATGAGGACCAAAAGTCTGAAACAGGCTGTCTACATGTGGGGTTGATATGATTGTGTAAAATTTAAAGCTATATGCTTGCTATACACCAGTGGCTGTGGATGCTTGCTTGGCTTTCCAAGGGGGAAAAGGGGAAATTTGCATATTTAGTAGCAGTGCATTGTGGGTAACCACAAATGTTCACTTATAGCTGAATTATTGCAGATTTCCTTCTGTTTTAAAAAGGCAAATTACACCAAGACAGTGTGTGGCATTGCAGGAAGTGAGGACAGTGGAACGCATGATGGAACACTGAAGAGGTGAGTCATCCCCGCCCGCTGCCTCTTATTAATAGTGGCGGCTGCTACTGTGCTTAAGCAGGAGGGGGAGCGCACATGGGGGACCCAGGTGAGGGGGGGGGGGGTTCCTGCTGAGCTTAAGCTGGAGGGGGAGTGCACATGGGGGACCCAGGTGAGGGGGGTTCCTGCTGAGCTTAAGCTGGAGGGGGAGTGCACATGGGGGACCCAGGTGAGGGGGGGGGGGGTTCCTGCTGAGCTTAAGCTGGAGGTAGAGCACACATGGGGGACCCAGTTGAGGGGGGGTCCAACCCCCCTCCCCGCCACTGTGCCCAATACCCCCTTCCTGCCATCTACCCTCTTATGTGGTGTATGCTACACCGCGGGTCGGCTAGTACAATATATTAATGTAATCAGGCAACGACTCTCTAACTGGAAACTGTAATGATCTGTTCTGCTGTCTGCACAGGCAGGCAGCTTTTTGACCATTTTCCAGGTCTGCATGCTGCAGGTCCCTGGAAAGGAGACCTGTTTTCACTCTGCAAGTTTCAGACTTGCTGTTCTAGTGAGGGATTTGCATTCACTCATTTGGTTATTGATAGCTCTGCCTCCTTTGAAGGCTTGCAGTATAAATGCCATTTCCTCCCAGAATTCCCTGCTGGTCATAAAGGTTTTGTTCTGCTGGACTTACCTTGAGTTTCAGCCCCTCTGCTAACTGTTTGTTAATATTGTTTAGAGTAGTTATCCTTGGGAGTGCACTAGCATTCCTTCTAGTGCAGTCAGGTTGTTTATTATCTGTATTGCCTAGTTCTGTCTTGTCTTATCTGTTACAATTGCACTTTCTCCAACGGCGGCTGATAGTGAATCACTCTGTCTGTTTGGATCGCATTTGCCCTAGCGGTAGAGGCGGTGGATCCTTCTGTACTCTGTCTTGGAGTTTAAGCCAGAGCAGCGGTTGCTACTGGTTGCTCCATCTGTCTGTCTGTTTGGATCGCATTCGCCCTAGCGGTAGAGGCGGTGGATCCTCCTGTACTCTGTCTTGGAGTGTAAGCCAGAGCAGCGGTTGCTACTGGTTGCTCCATCTGTCTGTCTGTTTGGATCGCATTCGCCTTGGCGGTAGAGGTGGTGGATCCTTCTGACCTATGTTCCTGGAGTGTGGGCCTGAGCTTTTGTCTGGTGTGAACGCTTGCTGTTGTCTTGTGTTAGGCAACCGATTAGCAAAGCGTTCTCGCCCTCTGTTTGTCTTTTTGTTTTGTGTTCAATAGGTAGTTAGGGTTGGTACGTTTTGTTGCTGTTGCGCTTAACGTTCGGCGACCATGCCTTGAAAGCGCTTTGTCGCAATTGCGCTTAAAGTGTGGTGACCGCATTTAGCTAGTCCTGTCTGTTTCTTCGGGTTGGATTAATTGGTTCTGTCTTTATTCATTCTATGATCTGTCTTTATTCAGTCTTGTGTCTCTATTAGCAATTTCCTTTCTTGCGATTGCTTTCTCACTTTGGTCTTCGCTGTTGTATGTCAACCGTCACCGGGTGGCGACTAGATTGGTTGACATACATACATTCTGTCTCTGTGCTCACTGTCTCTCTAGAGGCTATCTTGCCCTGTATTGCTTCACTTCGTACAATTTCTATCTGGCATCTGTGGTTGTGCAGAGGGTTTATTCCTCTGCACTCCACAGCTCCATCTGCCGGTTGGAATTCCTCTCTACAGGTGCATTTGCACCAAAGCTGGGTTCCCTTATTCAAACGCTTGTGGAGGGTTTCGGCAGTGTCAGCGCACAGGTTGTGCGCTGACCACGGAGATAATTCCACATTCATTACAGAAACCAGTACTCAAACATAGGCAGTCAAGGGCCCTTACACAATTCACTTTTTTTCCTAAGTTTTCTCCTAGGTGATAATGTTTCATCTTTTTAAAGAGACTCCGAGCATCTCTCATGGGCATGCCTTTAAGCCAGACGACTTCCAACAAAGTCATGCTATGACCGCTCTGAAGGAGCCTCTTACAATAGCCATGCGTGTCACTTCCTCTTCCTGCTTCATTCAGTGATGCACTTCTCTAACAGAAGACAGGGGTGACCTGGAAGTTATAACATAGCCAAGATGGCAGCTGCGATTTTTTTAAACTGAAATCTAATAAAAACTATTTGGTGTAGAATGGCGATTCTGGCATCAAATGAAAGAGGAGAGCACAAGCTACAGAAAGGTATGCATCTTTAAGTACTGTGCAGTACTGGTCAGAGTCTCTAGGCATACCCATGAGATGTGCTTGGAGTCCCTTTAAAATAACTTTTCAGCATTTTGCAATTGAAAAATTACCACAAATTTAAAAAGTCCTATGAAAATTATTTTGTGTAGTTTCTTGCTTGCTGGGGGTTTAAAAGGCATTTAATTGACAAGGTGTGGAAATACCAAGTTGGGGAAAACTAAGGGGAAAAAGTGAATTGCATATGGACCATGATGCCAACAGTACAGTTCTGCCTTAAAGGACCACTATCACGAAAAAAGTAGGCAGTTGAAACCTGACAGAATCGACAGGTTTTGGGTCAGTCCATCTCTTCATGGGTGAGTCTCAGGCAGGGAACACACTTGACTGTTTTTGTACGCGTTTTCTGCACAGAAAAACTGAGAACTCATGTTAATCAATGGGCTAGTACACACTTGATATTTTTTTCGCACGCAGAAAAAAAACTGACATTCTGCATCATGACTCTGCACATTTTGTCAGTTTTTTGTATCAATTACATTAGCTGCTGTGAAAAAACGCGCGCGTTTACCTGCACAGAGACACTCTTGGTGTGCAGAAAAAGTATGCAGGAAAACGCGCACGGAAAACTGAAAGACAAGTGTGTTCCCTGCCTCAGGGTTTTCTTTGTTTTCAACAGCATTTCCTGAACAGCAGTTGCAAAGTCTAACTGACAAAATAGTGTACAAGTGAGTAGGGAGGCTGGCTGGTATCTTACTATTTTGGCAGTTAAACTGCTGTTCGGGAAATGCTGTTGAAAACAAAGAAAACCCTGAGAATCCCCCATAAGGAGATGGACTGACCCAAAACCTGTCGGTTCTGTCAGATTTTAACTGCCTACTTTTTTCACGATAGTGGTCCTTTAAACCATTGTTTTAAAAAGTCTTAAGTGTAGGAGTTCTAGTGTTTCCTCTTGCCCTGGTTAAGAGGAGTCCACATCTCTGGAGAATTAAAGTAATAGCATAAAACAGGCCTGCGAGACTCTGAACTATAGAAGCTACAGGAGTATGCAGCTGCTATATAAAGACATGCTGAAAAACGATTGTGTGTTTTATTCTATTTTAAGTGCGGCCAAACACAAGGATACCTGGTAGGGACTCTATTATAGGTGCAGAATTAATCACCACATCTTTATTGTAAAAATAGAGGCTATGCCACTGGCCTCTGCTATTCCTCATTTTTCTGTGTTCTACAAACTGCAAGGGAAGTTCCTCACTAATCACTAATGTGGTGTAGAAGTCGTCTCCTGTAGTATTTCACCGCATCTAATTGGTGTCACCTCTCAATACCTGTTAAGTTCCTCAATGTGAAATCTTCAGTAGAGGCTTCTGGGAGGTGACCTCTTGCACCCCCTGTCCCTTCTTAGTTTAGAAAGATGTCTTCCTTCCGTCCCTGATGGCCAGCAGCTGCCTGCGAGGATACTGTTGCTTAATGATGTGCACGCGGCAGATGGTGAAACTGCCTGTATGCCTGAACTGTAAAGGAAAACTTTCCTGACGGCACAAAACGTGCATGCAGAGAAGGGCCAAGGGCTGTACTGTTCCACGCTGCAAAAAGCCTCATTAGCAACAGAATGGTGAACAGTGTAATGAATGCATGTTAATGAGTCTGTTTAATCAGTCGTTCTTGCTTCCCGTTTCTTGAGATCAGACGCTCGGCTTCTGTTAGAAGCAGCCGGTTTATCCGCAGACAGTTATCAGCGACACAGTCACCAAACCACTGTACATAAGAGCGTCTGGAGAGGAGCTGCACAGCATTACAACAAAGAGAAACAGTGTTCTGCCAGAAAGGCTACACACATCTCAACATCACTGAAGATCAGCTTCTCCAACCGGTGTCGAGAATTCTGGCATGGGAGGAAGACATGGATAGCAAGTTCTTGCCACAGGATGATTTAGTACCAGTAGATTATATTTGTCACTCACACTTATAAAGCCTGATTTACTTTTACTAAAACCCAGTACACACTTTCAATTAGGATTGGCCAATCACTGACCGATTTTACCACCTCCATGTAGTATGAGGGCCAATAGATATTGAATACTATGAGCAGATTGTGTAGGTAAACCCTCATACTACATTGAGGTAAAATTGTCAGTGATTGGCTAATCATTATTGTAAGTGTATACTAGGCTTAAGGGTGCATACACACATTCAATTTTGATTGGCCAATGATTGGCCAATTTTACCACTTCCATGTAGCGTGAGAGCTTACCTACAATTCATTAATAGTATTCAAAATACACCATCACATGGAGGTGATGAAATTGGCCAATGATTGTCCTATCAAAACTGGATGTGTGTAAACACTCTTAAAGTGAATGGGAACCGCATTTAAAAAAATGAGACAGATACTTACTCAAGGAGAGGGAAGGCTCTGGGTCCTATAGAGCCTTCCGACTCCTCTCCAAGTCCCCTCGATCCAGTGGTGGCTCGCCCGGTAGCAGTATTTGACTAATTTATTGAAATACTGCTTTATCCGGCCGAAGGAGGCTTCAGAAGTCTTAAGGGAGCCTGAGTGCTCCTGAAGAAGGACGGCCCTATACTGTGCCTGTGCAAGCACGCTCTCGTGCACGCTCATACCTGTGCAGTATGGAGCCGCACGTCTTCAGGAGGACACGGCTCCCGAAGAGTTCCAAATATCCTTTTGGCGGGGGATTGAAACCGGGGGTGGGGGGGGAGCCATCACAGGATATAAAGCCCCGAAAGAGGAGACGGAAGGCTCTATACGACCCAGAGCCTTCCCTCTCCTTAGGTAAGTATTTGCTTCATTTTTTTTTAAATGTGGTTCCCATTCACTTTAAGGTGTATACACACATCCCATTTGGCCAATCATTAGCCAATTGTACCCCCATCATGTAGTATGAGGGTGAACAGTTTTTGAATTCTGTGAACCAATTGTGTAGGTAACCTCTCATACTAAACATAAGTAGTAAAATGGTATCTGTGTATGCACCTATGAGCCTGGTACACATCTTCAGTTTTGATTGACCAATCACTGACCAATTTTATCACCTTCATATTACCTACAGTATACAATCTGCTCATTGTATTCAAAATCTGTTGAACCTTATAGCACATGGAGGTTGTAAAAATTGACCAATCATTGGCCAATCAAAATTAAAGATGTGTACTAGGCTTAAGCTTCTGTGAACATTCCTATTTGTCCAGATCAATTCTATATTCTCAGGAAAATTTGATGGGGCCCCAAATGTCACCACATACATTTCAGAATGTAAATCGGAGAGGAAAGACTAAATCATCTATAAATTAATATTGTAAAAGTAAGCAATTTTATTTATTTTGTAATTTTCACTATAGTTCCTCCTTGTTACTTATCATGACTCCACATCTACAACTTAATCCACTAGCTATTGAACCTGGAAAAACATGCATGATCTTAAAGTCTACCAGAGCCGAATAATTATACAAGATTTATACATACCTGGGGCTTCCTCCAGCCCTATGAGCACGTATCACTCCCACGCCACCGTCCTGAGCCTTCTCCATCTTCTTTACTGGGTCCTGTAACTTCCATCAGTTGGGCCAGTCTAAGCAAGCGCAGTACGCTCCCTCCGTACTGCACAGGCGCATGCATAAGGCAGGTGCAGGAGAGACAGAGAGAGTCAATGCGCATGCGTAAAACTGGGCGCGTCTGGCGGAAGTTATGGGACCCGGTAAAGAAGACGGAGAAGGCTGAGGACGGCAGCATGGGAGCGATCCGTGCGGATGGGGCTGGAGGAAACTCCAGGTATGTATAATTCTTGTATACATATTCCCTTTAATAAAAATTTTTTTCAAAAGGTTACACTGAAAACGTTCACAAAAAATATTTTTGTTCTGAAGGCTTCATGCCAATATGGTTTATTAGATTTTATAATAAGTATGACAAATAAAGAGAAGAACACATCTTAGCATCAAGAAGAGTACAATGTCAAGGTTACTTAATAAAGAATGCAACAGCAGATTTAGTTTACAAGAGCTAATAAATAAGGTCATAATTGCTGCCTGATTATTACTAAGTGGTATGAAACTCAATTTTCACCTTTAGTCTAAAACAGTGAACACAGCATAAAACTAATAGGACAAAAAGATATAATTGGTTTCCAAGGTACTGGAACAGTTAAAAGTTCAAGCTTCTTCTTCACTCAGATTGATAAGATTGTCATTGCTGGTCTAAATTTATCAGATTGTGTTCCCTTCCCTTGTATAATGGGGTGAAGCAGACAACTTTCTCTACTTTATTTGCTCAGTAATTACTTAGCTTGTTGAAGTCTTTTTTCAAACCAAACTAACTACAGCATGTAACTATATTTTCTGGCAAACTGGCAATGTTATCACATAAATTTAGTGAAGTGGAACAAAGACTTCCAATAGCTTAAACACTGGTATATACTTGGCATTGGTAGTATTATGCTGTGCTTAAAGGGGTTCTGTGAATCATTAATAAAAACAAAAACTGACACTTACCTGGGGCTTCTATCGGCCCCCTGCAGCTGTCATGTCCCGCGCCGTCCTCCTACAATCCTCCGTTCCCCACGTCCGGCACTGGTCAATTCTTTGTCTAACTAAACAAATAGTGCACGCTCCCGCTCACGGTTTTCTCATACTGCGCAATAAGCTCCCGGAGATGCTAGCAGAAGCGAGCACGCACATGGCCACGGCCGCACAGTCGCAGTTGTATCAGAGGAATAATTGGATCGGGACCGGCGGTGGAGAACGGAGGATGGTAGAAGGGGGCTTCAGGGGGCCGATAGAAGCCCCAGGTAAGTGTTGGTTTTTGTAATGATCCACAGAACCCCTTTAATGTTTTAAAGCATAGATGCAATTTTGAGTTATATACCACTCAGTATGGCATATTTTATATACCATACTAAGTGGCCTGTTTATGAAGAACAGGTGATCTGATAACAAATACCGTTCCTTATTCAATGATTGAGATATAAATATATGTTTGACATTGTAACAGAAAACCCACTGATAAGTTATAACACCATATAATATCATCTGTCTATGACATGTGCTACTTTAAGTTTTTTTAATTGTTAAAAATGAGTCCAGTAATCTATTGGTCTTAACGTGTACAACTGATATACAGTATGTGCCAAAATAAAAAGCTTTAAAAACGAAAACAAAGTTTTTTTCTTAGGTGATATTTTCAGACCTTATCAGTAAAATGCCTTCTACTTCACAAGCAGGCAAGACAATACTCAGAATAATTGTGACATGGTACTTATTAATTTATAGTTTGGTACCTTTTCAATTGCAGAGTGCTGAAATGTTATTTAAAACAGAAGATTAAAAAAAAATCTCCTAGGAGAAAACTTGCTCTAATCTAGCTTCCACTTTTATGTTGCAATATTGATAAAATAATGATTAGTAAGAAGTCCTTGGGCAGGTCTTCCTAACACTGCAGGGTGGCCCCGAGGGCGCGCCCTTAGTGGCTGCAGTTCTTAAAGGGACTCCGAGCTCACGAAAAAAAGAAAAGTTGTACTCACCAGGGGCTTTCTCCAGCCCAGTGCTGGTCGGGAGGTCCCACGCCGGCGTCCTGGCTCCTCTCCTTCTCCCCGCTCCGGTATAGCTGACAGGCCGCAGCCCGGGCGACACTCGGTGGAGTGTCGGGCTGCAGCTTCCGCGTATGACGCGGATTACGTCACACGCCGGCCGCCTCGCGTCATCACGGCGGCCGGCGTGAAAGTACTGCGCATGCGCGATTAAAGCGCGCATGCGCAGTACTTTCACGCCGGCCGCCGTGATGACGCGATGCGGCCGGCGTGTGACGTAATCCGCGTCATACGCGGAAGCTGCAGCCCGACACTCCACCGAGTGTCGCCCGGGCTGCGGCCTGTCAGCTATACCGGAGCGGGGAGAAGGAGAGGAGCCAGGACGCCGGCGTGGGACCTCCCGACCAGCACTGGGCTGGAGAAAGCCCCTGGTGAGTACAACTTTTCTTTTTTTCGTGAGCTCGGAGTCCCTTTAAGCGCTTTGACTCCACCAGGAGAAAAGCGCTATACAAATGTTAGGATTAGGAGGATTATGATTAGATTTTGTATAGTGGTCATTCAACTGCTGTGTAGGGGGTTTGCAACCTACAGCTCCATTCACTTGAAAGGAGTGGCAGTTTGGGAACTGCAACTGTTACTACTCACCATTGACTTTTATTGTAGCTATGCAATTCTGAATTTTTAAGTGACAATCTGCACAAAACTGGAGAACAGGTCGTTTGAAAGAAGCACATCTGTCCTCTGTTGTAGCCTATAGAGATCTCGTCTTTAAAAGTGGTGAATGCTAATTCTCAGTTCATGCAAGATTATGCAAATTTTGGAGTTTGAAAATGGACTAAAGTGGGATATAAAAATGTCACATTCTGCCAAACTGGGATATACAGTAATTGGACCATTTTCCAGCTGCACAATTTTGCATATCAAATTTGCATAATCCTGCATCAACTGAATTATTTGCATCCTATTGACCAATCCCAGTGATTATTTACAAAGATTGTAACTTCTATATACGCATAAGTGGCAATGACTTAGCGGAATGCCATGGGGGCTTTTAGGAGAGGTGGGGGTTTGGTGTAGATGTGTGTAAGCGGGGGTTAGCTCTCCTAAGCCATAGCCTCCAGGGATGGTCTCCCGAGTAGTGATCTACTCGAATTTGGAATTCTAATGAAGATTAATTACTCCACCTGTGACCACGGGATGGGGAGGTTAACTTACCCAGAAGTCCATGGATCCTATGCGAGTCATTGCTGTCATACGCGAGCTATGGGACACGTTCCACCACTCACTACCGCATGTCCTCCTTACGGCCCTTCCCTGGCTGCCTCCCTTCTGATGCGCCCCATGCCGCATTCCATCTTCTTGTACTTGTCTGAAGGTGAAAGTGTAAGAAGATTGGCGCATCAGAAGGGAAGGGTGGCCTAGGTGACACAATCTCTGTATACACAGCCATCGTCCCACACACACTCCGGGATAATTTTGCAAAATTGTTGTATATACACTGCTCAAAAGAATAAAGGGAACACTTTGGCTTACATTGTGTTGTTTAAGTGTTCCCTTTATTTTTTTGATATAGATAGACAGATATTATAAATGACCCTTGTAAACCATGAAAGGTGGGTCATCCACCCATTGATTGTGTTATTAGAGCCCTAATAACTTGGACTAAGAAAACTGGGAGTGTATTTTTATGATATTTTGATTAGAACTTACATTTATATATGAGTAAACACCATTATGTCTGTTTCTGCTTGATTTACTTGTTGGGGTTGAGAAACTCACTTTTGGGAATTTCGTTAAAGAGAATCTGTACTCTAATATTCTTACAATAAAAAGCATACCATTCTATTCAGTATTTTCTCCTGTGCCCCTCTGTGCTGTTTCTGCCACTCTCTGCTGCAATCCTGGCTTGTAATTAACAGTTTTAGGCAGTGTTTACAAACAAACTAACCAGCTTCTAATAGGCTCAGCTAAGCATAGTGTATGAGTCATTCAGAGTATGCAGGGGGCCTGCAGAGGGTGTGTATCGCTTCTACCAATCACAAGCAGCCCTGCACATTCCACACAATCAAGCTTTAGCCCGACAAACAGGACAGAGGAAAGATACATTGATTTATTACAGAGACAGTGCAGTTAGGAAAGACTGCAGTAAGCCAGAGCAGATTAGAACAGGCATAGGAACTTATAGGATAGAAGAACTAAGGCTGAAAAAATTGTTACAGAGTCTCTTTAATGTTTCTTTGTGTTTGAAAATAAATATATCAAGAATCGCTTATAGCTCATTAAACATTCTGCTGCATTTTGCTGTGCTTTTTGCAACATAAACAGAATGCACCAACAATAGAACTTTCATTTGTTTGACAAATTTATTCTAACTCCTCTAGTATGGTGGAGAACAGAAAGCCACATACTGATGCAATTTTTGGCTTGAAAGGATGGCAGGAAAATGTTTGCTATCCTTCCTGTCACTTCACATAATAGACAAATTGTGCAGGCTTTAACAGTTGCTATGTTTCAGTGAAGTTACTTTAGTTTACTTTACAACTTTTAAAAGGCTTAAATGACCCATGGAACTTCTCGCCCCTGTGCACTCTGAGTACACGACTATGAAGAGTGGCTGTGTTTGTCTATAGCCTTGTTATTACTTACCTCACTCGCTGTTACTGATCTGAGCTTTCTGCTCCTCTTTTGGTCTTTTACACAGTTTAGCTATTATATATAATGACAGTAGCGAGACTTTGCTATCATCTCTATTTGGCATAATAGCAATCAATGAATGTTCTTCATTCCGCTACACACTGCACCTTTTATTTTCTGCCGGTCTCCCCACTCCCTCATTTTGGGTTTGGCTACTCATGTAATCAGAAGTGACAAGTTTATATTTATATCCCACAAGTGCATAATTTTCAAGTGGCAGTTGGCGTGGTTACACAAAATACATAATAAACAGAGACGAGTGACAACTACATGAAAAATAAATGTCAGTAGTTTACCAAGAGTAGTTTCCAAATGCAAAATGTTCACTAAAATTAGCATATCTGTAAGTATATTGCATGAAATAAAGTACCGTATTTTTGAACCATAAGATGCCCCTGACCATAAGACGCACCCAGTTTTAGAAGACAAAAACTGGGGAAAAAAATATACTAAACCTGGTGCATCCTGGTGCAGGGATGTCTTGTGGATCTTTCCCCCAATTATTATGTCCCCTTGTACCTTTTGTGTCCCTCTTGTACCTCTTGGGTGCCCTTGTGTCCCCTTGTACCTTTAGAGTCCCCCTGTGTCTTCCTCTCAGGGCCGGCCTTAGGTTTCACAGCGCCCTGAGCGTAACCAGATTTTGGTGCCCCCCATTCATCCTGTTCACACGCACGCACCCACCCACCCACACACACACACACACACACACACACACACACACACACACACACACACACACACACACACACACACACACAGTGACAGTGACAAGACAATATATACTCTGTACAGCGATGTGCAATATGTCGGCGCTAAAAATACTTAAATAAATAGTGTATATGTTACGGCCAGAACCCGAAGTTTGGCCAGAACTAGAAGTGGCCGGCCACTTCGGGTTCTGGCCGGCCAATGTGCGAACTGGCCGCTGCGCTGCGGCCAATGTGAGAAATGCAACAATTCCTGTAAGGTTAATGGGATGTTGTGGCCGCAGCGCAGCGGGCAAATGTATCACACATCTTTACTTTATTCAATGACATTAAGCCGACCGGCTTTTTCCCCGCTTTCTCTCTTCCCCTCGCCTCTCTCTCCTCCCCTCGCCTCTCTCTCTTCCTTCTCTTATGGGCAGCCGGGCGGGGGACACGCGTGTCCAGGAGAGTCGTTCGTCGCGGCAGGAGAGCAGAGCGGGGAGGCTGCAGACATCGCTTCTGCCAGCACCCGCTCTGCAAGAACGGCAGGATTCCCCTGCCGCGACGAACGACTCCGGAGGGACACGCGTGTCCCCCGCCCGGCTGCCCATAAGAGAAGAAGAGAGAGAGGCGGGGGGAGGAGGAGAGAGAGGCGGGGGGGAGGAGAGAGGCAGAGAAAAAGCCGGTCGGCTTAATGCCATTGAATAAAGTAAAGATGTGTGATACATTTTGCCCGCTGCGCTGCGGCCACAACATCCCATTAACCTTACAGGAATTGTTGCATTTCTCACATTGGCCGCAGCGCAGCGGCCAGTTCGCACATTGGCCGGCCAGAACCCGAAGTGGCCGGCCACTTCTAGTTCTGGCCAAACTTCGGGTTCTGGCCGTAACATATATATAAGACCCCCACTTAGTGTGTGTGTATGTATGTATGTATGTATGTGTATATATATATATATATATATATATATATATGCTTGTGTCGTGTTACATTTTGCTTTGATCTTACGGGGTCAGCTCAGCTGGGAATCTTATCTGCTGGCTGCTGTATATTATAAGCAACTAAAAGGGGAACTGGTAGCTTAAGCCTATATATAGCCTAAGTATATATATATATATATATATATATATATATATATATATATATATATATAGGCTTAGGCTACCAGATCCCCTTTTATTTGCCCATAATATACAGCAGCCAGCAGATAAGATTCCCAGCTGAGCTGACCCCGTAAGATCCAAGCAAAGCAAAATGTAACACAACACAAGCATATACTGTATATCTATAGGGGATGGGGAGCGGAGCCTTACTTTTAGTTGGGGAGATGGCCAGCCCAGGTCTCGAGGGACAGTCACAGCGACTGTCACACAGCCAGGGCAGGGTGGCTGGCACTGTGCCACTGAACACGCTTCCATCCTCCTCCTATCACGGGGCCAGCAGCGCAGGGCGGAGACTCTCACACTGCCTCCAAGAGGCTGCAGCAGTTGTTGCTGGTCTTCGCCCCCATCACCCCCAGTGGCACCAGGGGGCGGAGCCAGAGGGAGACAGTCGAGCAACTAATAGAGATGGGAAGTTCGCATCTTTTCAATGATCCGGATGATTCGAATCGGATCATTGAAGAGATCCGGATCTTTGATTCGAATCTCGGATCATTTTACTACCGGAAGCATTCGGGGTGAAATGAACAGCAGGACAGGTCTGTGGACAGGAGAAGGGGAGGGAGTGGACACACAGAGAAGGGGAGAAGATGGACAGAGGGCAGGGAGTGGACAGAGAAGGGAGGAGGGACGAGCAGAGAGCAGAAATGTTTGCACGTAATACCCACATGCTGAAGTCATATGCTTTACATATATTTCACCTATATGTTCATCTGTACACTTTGAAAGAAAAGGTCGCACAGTGAAAGAAAGCATTCCCAGAAGATAAGTGCAGCTGTTTAGTGCCGAGTGCAGGAGGATTATATTGCCTTTCAATCACACTGTCTGCAAAGTTACTGAGCTGTGCTGAGCCAAAAGTTTCCAATGTGTTCACTATGCAGCACTACGGAACAGCCAGCCTATAATGGGCAGCACGTTATAGCCAGTATGTGTGCTCTACACATATCTGGCAGTGGCACCCATGTCCCCTCTCTCTCATCTACCTGTGGCTGCAAGGCTGCCTCCCTTCCAACAGAGCTATCCATCTCAGCTCTGCTTCCAAGACCCCGCTGCCCGCTGAGAGGGGGCGTGTCGCTCCTGGCCCCGCCCCTTTTGCGATCTGAATCACTCATTTTGATGATTCGGATGATCGACTCATAAAATAGATTCGGATCTTTGATCCGAATCGTTCATGATCCGGACAACACTAGCAACTAAGCCGGAGCCCGCAGCCGCTGGCCGCCGCCGCCGCAAGTGAGCAAATAAATTAACTATGCGGCCGGGCGGCAGGAGAGCGGCGCCCCCCCCCCCCTGGAAGCCGGCGACCCGGCGCCCTGAGCGATCGCTCCGGTCGCTCAGGTCAAAGGCCAGCCCTGCTTCCTCTGTCCCCCTGTGTCCTGCTCGGTCCCCCTGTGATCTCCTGTGTCCCTTTGCAATCACCTGTCTCCCCCTGCATCAACTTTTGTCCAACTGCATCCCATGTATGTATCACTGACTCTCAGTAAGCAAGTCACTGCAATAAGGTATACAGAAGATCTCCAAGCTTGGACTTTACATAATATTTGTTACTCTTGGTGGGTTTATAAGGAGTCTGAATAATTTTCCCAAACCACAAAAAGAAAGAAATTATCCTAGCCAAATGGGGTACGTAATGATAAATGTACTGTAAATATCATGTTTAAATGTATATTGGCATCTTGTTGTCATGGTTTTAACAACTGAAATACATTTTAGGATGTTGAAATAAAAGTGCTATGGTTTTATTAAACAAAAGACATATGACTTTATACATTTTTTATTATTTCCTACTCATCACATTAAAGAGGAAATTTACCCCAAAAAAGTAGTAGGGGAAAAATTAAATCAATAAATTGCAAAGTGGAAAAAAAATTAGAATAGAGATAATGCGCCGCGTAATTCGTTTGCGTTGTTTGATCCACAATTATCCATGACCACATCTACTAACAATGCATTAGGGTAAAAGGTTTTTTTTTTTTTTTAATAGAAATACATATGCACAGAGGGAGATTCTGCTTGCTTGGCTGGAAATTATTCCAATGCAATGAGCAGCCATTATTTCCCATGCAATGAGGTTCACAAAAAGATAACTGTCATGACCATGGTCCTGACATCACACCGTGCGACTGGTTTCACCACAATGTCAGGCACAGACATACACAGACAGCCCTCCTCCCCCTGATGATCTATTTGAGAAAACTACCCCTCCCCATCCCATGCCTAACCTACCCTATCCTGTGCCTATAACTACCCTCCACTCATCCCATGCCTAACCTACCCTATTCTATGCCTAATGCTACCTTTCACCCATGCAGTGCCTAACCATAAACTACCCTACTCTGTGCCTAAAACCAACCCATTCTCTGCCTAACATTAACCTCCCCTCTCCCCTTCCTAATGCTGGTAATACACGTGTCGATCCGGCGGCCGATTAGCCGCCGGATCGACTCCCGCCGCGTCCCCGCTCGTCCGCGCGGATCGATTACCGCTCGTCCCTGCCGGCGCTCCTTATCAGCTGCTCGATTCCCTGCCATTGTCCGCCGGCGGGGATCGAGCGGGCGCGGGTCGAGCAGCGTGATCGGACCAGCTGAATATTATCAGTTGGCCGGATCAGCTGCTCGATACACGGTACAGAAATGTACCATGTATCCCCAGCATAACACTAATCTCTCATCTCCTTTGCCTAACACTCACCTTCTCCTATAGGATGCAAATTATGCTACCACAATGGCATGGAGTGCAGCTATGAGAACATATGCAACACGTTGTTGTCAGACATGCTTAGAGGGTCCGTATGGCAATGGCGGGGTCAGGAAAGAGATGGGAAGATTCTAGATTATCCCGAGGCTACCTAGGTAACTGTCTAATTTTCTCTTTTTCCTCCAACTCAGTTTCACCTTAAAGACAACTCAAAGCACTTTGAAAAATGAAAAAACACAGCATTGAAAGGCGAGATATGGTGAATCATGTGATGTAATGCACAGACAAGGCTGCCCTGTCAGAACAGGATCTGGGGAAGCTGGAAGCTCTGTGCTTCTGCAGCTCTGACTTGCCCATTTGCTGGCTGAACTGACGGTTCCTCACCTCTGTATCTTTCTGCCCACACCCCTCTGTTGTAATGGCTTATTGATTTTCTTGTTGAGCAGGAGAGAGCAGCAATGCTTCAGCTCACAGAAGCGAAGGCAGAACCTTTATCAAATATTCATAGCATGATGCTGCCTTACAAAGAGGGGAACGCGTCGTATCTGCCTCTCGCTGACTTGAGGCCTATACTTGATTCATAGCTTGTTTGAGCATTGAGTAAACAGCTCATAGCACACAACGCTGGTCTGTGCCTTTGCACCCTCCACAGCTCTTGACATTTTGCTGATGAGTGGCTGACAGCAAAGATGAGCATCTATGAGAGAAACTTCCTTTACATATTGTTGATTTTTAGGCATTTGTGTCTTCTGGGAATGGTAACGTAAACTAAGGTAATATTGATGTATCAGTTCATCAGGTATTCATCGCCATTATGCATGCCTCAATCAGCATTACCGTGTTGGCAAAACAGAGTCTGTTATTCCCAGTTGCTTGTGTTGATGTCATCATGGGATGACTGATCAATTAGCCACACCTGATGTGAAGCCGAACTTGCTAACTCGCCACTAAATCAGGAGAATGCATGCTTGCTTATTATGTGGCAGCCAGCGCAGTGCTGTATGCAAATCACAGCTAGTCGATTGTAGGAGGTTTATTTATCTGCATGTTGGGATATGGAAATATACGGATCACATGCCTGTGCCTTAATGATCGTACTGTGACTGTATTTTATTCTAACAGAATGTGATCCCAAGGTCCCAATTGTTTATGGCTTGGTAGTGCTACATACCAGAAGCTCACATAAGGCCCCACGATTGGCTTTGTTATCATTTCACTGTATTCTTTTCAAAGGAATCTAAAGAAAGAAAAATATGTATACTGCATGTACACTGCCATTTACTGCCACTAGGTTGGTAGAGGATTCATAGGCTTCCCTCCACCGAGGTAAGTAACCAACTTTTTTTTTGTAAATACAAGTTTACTTTAGAGAGACTCTGGGGGGGTACTCACCTTGGGAGGGGGAAGTCTCAAGGTCCCAGTGAGTCTTCCCCCTCCTTTGTAGCTGCAGGCAATTCATCGCTGGCTCCCCCGAAGCGCCCCTGACCAGGCTTGCTATATTTACCTTCCCTGGCTCCAGCGGGGGCGCTGGTGCAGCTCTCAGCATGGAGATAGGTGGAAATAGCCAATCTCTGTCGGGTCCGCTCTACTACACAGGTGCAGGAGACTTGCCCAAACTGTGCAATTCCACGGTAGCAGTGCCAGGTATTTTGTATCCTGGAGTTTGCCGGTGCCGAGCCTCGACCGGATTGCTCACACGGTCTCCTAGTAACGCTCAAAATAAATCATGAGGCGGCACACCACTGGCTGCAAATATGCTTGTATTGAGAAACAGAAGCACTACATGTTACGGAAAATCCTTCATCAGGTGCATAACAATGTCTCACACCACCAACAAACAGATAAAGACTGGGATAAGTGTGCCACACCCGAGTCCACCTCTGGCTCCACCCATATCATTAACCCACAGTGATTACCTAATAAATACAATATACAAAAACATACAAAAATGTGCAAAAATGTGCGACTTGTTTAAATAGTCCAATGCTCCATTCAAGGGCACTCCTTTGGGCTACCCATCATATAATAGTCACTGACCGAGATTCTGGGCACTCCCATTACAGTCTACCCTCTCATAAGAACAACCTGTAAACATAAAAAATAGGTAATAATGCAAATGCACATTAAAATCATGTTTCACACTATTGCACTAAACAATCAGGATTAACACATTCCACGTTGTTGCACCAAAGCTGGTAATCCCTATTGTTGTATATTGCATGGGGGCTGAATGCTTAAAGTTGTCATGTTTCCCAAAGGAGTGCTTCTGTTTCTCAATACAAGCATATTTGCAGCCAGTGGTGTGCCGCCTCATGATTTATTTTGAGCGTTGCAGGAGACTTGCGCCTGCACAGTAGAGCGGACATACAGCGACCAGCTATTTCCGCCTATCTCAGAGCAAAGAGCTGATACTGCGCCTGTGCTGGAGTTGGGAAGGTAAATATTTACATCCTCGTTGTTCGGAGGGGCACAGTGAGATCACCGTGGGACACAGGATGATGGAGGAAGCCTCAATAGGATCTGGAGGCTTCCCCCACCCGAGGTGAGTACCCCCCAGGAGGGAACTTTTTTTAGTTACAGGTTTTCTTTAAAGAGAAACTGTACCCAATGATTGAATTTCACCCCAATCAGTAGCTGATACTCCCTTTCCCATGATAAATCTATTCCTTTTCTCAAACAGATCATCAGGGGGCTCTGCATGGCTTATATTGTGGTGAAACCCCTCCCACAGTGTGATGTCAGGACCATGGTGCTAACATCACACTGTGGGAGCCTTGTTGCATTGTGGGAAACAACAGCTGTTTCCAACTGCCAAGAATGCATCATTTGAGCAGTGTAGCCTGGCTTCCTTCCGTACAAGTCAGTGGAGTTGGTAACCAAGACAGAATACTGGCAAATGTATGGATTTGCACTGCCCACAGGGTAAACCAGCACAATGCAATGGAGGCTCCATTATGGAGCAGCAGTTGGGGTGCAGTGTAGAAAGCTGTGCATTGTTTTGCACAACTGCTAGAGAGGCCATAATAGTAATCATGCTGATCCTCTTTAACAATGGTTTACACAAATATGGCAAGCCTGGGCAGTGGATCATCACCCCAGCACGGTAAGTAGTATTTTTTTACTCCTCAGATGAAACCTGCAAAGACAGTGTTCATATTCATTTGAACTAAGAATTACAGAAGCTCTGTGGCTAATTAAATACCAAGACTAGACAAAGAACCAAATAGTGCCAGCTGGCCGTGTCATATTTCACTGCCCAATGAAATATTTATCTGCTTTGATGATCAGAAGTGGCAGCCAGGAGATGATTTTGGCAGCTTCCTCCAATTGACTAGAAGTTTCTAGCACTAGTGACTAGAAGTTTCAGTCCCCACCTCAGCCTGCAAAAGTTGAGCTCTTGTCCAAAAACTTCGCAAGAAGATAAAATTCACAATGACAACAGTGTCCCTCCAAGGGTCTGTCACTGAGACCACGAACTTGCTGCCACAAGCTTGCTGCCACAGGATCCTGATGTGCCGGGCCAGTTATTCTATGAAGCAAGGTGAAACATTTGCATCAGGTGCAGAGATTACAGGGGGAGCATGTTTGCACTGTGTTTACACTTACAGCATGCAGTCAGAGTAGGAGAAGAAGCAAGAGGAGAGCGAGGTGAAGAAGTCATCATGGGGAAAAGCAGCTTGTTGTGCTGTGTGAGGAGTCTGACAGTGAGTGAGGATGGGGGAGGCAGGAGAGCAGCAGTGTTTCATTTGACTTGCACAGCAGAAGGGAGGAGGTGGCACTGCTGTCCTGACTGAGGAGGAATGGAGTGGCTGAGGGTGAGCAGTTTGTTTGTCACAGACTCACACCCAGCAAGTGTGCTACTGTGTTGAGCTGCAGCATGTCATGTGAGAACATTAAATGAAGCAGAATAAATTGTCCGGTGCTGTGCAATCATTTCAAATTGGGGGGAGGAAAGCAGTGCGCATCCTCACAAGTTTGCCTCAGGCAGCAAAAAGTCTAGATCCGGCCCTGCTGATGTGTCATGAAATGCTGTGCTAGGTTTTACAGATAGGTGCTTAGCTTACATTATTTTGGGGGGACGTGTATCAGTGTTAGGGTTTAGTAACCTGATGAGTCACTGCTCTTTGATTTTTCCTTTTAATAAACATACTGAACAGGCTGCGGCATGTATACATGCTTTGCAATACACAATGAGCAGAGAGGAGCTAAACAGGAACTGGTGATGAGCTTCTGCAGAGCTGTTTCATTGCTGGCCACAAAGAGTTAAATCTGCTGGTAGCATAAGGAAGTGGTGATCTGGTGATCTTTTCTGTATTTACAGAGGGAAAACTGGCCAAATGCTCCTCCCTGACACGTGCATGTAAAAGAGTTGCAAGTAATTTGCCTTACTGATGCCTAACCTTAACACACCCCCCACGCCTAGCCCTTAACCCCCCCCCCCACCCGTGCCTAACCTTAACTGTCCCCCTATGCCAAACCCTTAAAAACACCCCCACAATTTCCTCACGCATAACCTTAACTGACCCTTGCCGCCAATTTGACGCAATTATGATAATGTTGGGGTACCGCCATTCTAAATTGCCCCTATAGTGTGAAATTTGTGCACTCAGGGTGACAGGCTCGTGTCGAGGTAGGGGGCTCCAAGCACCCCCCTTTTTAAATATTCATAATAAGGCCCCTTTGGCTGTGAAAAGGAAGTCCTGCCCTGGGCGTGATAAGCTCCACCCACTGCATGCGGGAAGCCCGACCACCACCCTCAGGAAGCTCCTCCCCCATCGGGGACACTTTTGAGTAAAGAGTTCCCATACAGGAATCCTAGTGTAACCATCCCTGCGGCTGTGTGGGAGTGGGTAAGATGATGTCTGCCTGACAACAGTGACCTCTCCCTCCCCCAGCATTCACAGTGAGTGACCTCTCCCTCCACCTAGGACCCATACTGACCTCTCCCTCACCAGCATTAGCCTTACAGTGATCCTGCCTCCCTCAGCACCCTGACTGCCATCTCCCTCCCCCAGCACCCACATTGAGCTTTCCCTCCCCCAATGGCACCTTTTCTGTCTCCAGCAGCATCCATAGTGACCCCCCTCAGCACCTAAACTGACCTCTCCATCCCCCTGCACCTCCAGTGACCTCTCCCTCCCCCAGGACCCTCAATGAATTCCCCTTCCTGCAGCCGCTACACTGACCTCTACTTCTCCCAGCATCCAGGGAGAGGGGGGGGGGGGGAGGGTGAAGGTCAGATGTTACTGCAGAACAAGGGGGTTGGGGGAGGACTTGTGGGTTCTACTGAGCATTTATTGGTGGAAGGGGGGTGAGGCCCCTTTTTATATTTGAGCACCCGCCACTTAAGGACCCTCTGCATGGCCCTGCAGGATGTATAGCGGGTACCATTGTGTCTATGGTGGTGCCCAAGTTTCTTCCGATAGTGGGGCACCCAATTTTTCCACTTTATCCCCCTGAGTACCTCATGTGAGTGATAATGGCAAAGGGGGTGGAGTTCAATCGCTCTATATAGACAGCATCTGACATTCATGCAGGAAGACAGTTTGGCAAACTCAGCAAGCCAAATAATTTATGTGCAATGCACAGAGCTTTGTGCATTTTGAATTATGATGTGTTCCACACAATATGCACACAAACTCAAGCCTTTGTGGTCTTTATATTTCCATTTAAAAGAGCATAGCTGCCCTTCACTCATAATCACCCAAGTGCTACCATAGGGGCAATCTGTGCTTTTGCTCCAGGTCCTCTGAGCACTGCTGCCCCCCCAGGTCTCTTCCCAACTTAACTGTTGCTCCCTGGGGCCCCTGCAGAATCTTTGGCAGGGTAGTGTTTCATCTGCCCCAGTGGGTGCGCTCCTTTGTCACCCTGTGGCTCTGTGCACTTCTGTCTTCATCTTTGCAGGGGTGCCTCTCCTCCGTGACCTGGCGCATGTTATTACGTAATAACATGCCACAGAAAACATGCGGACAGCGGTGGATGAAGACAAGGAGTGTATTGAGCCACGGACTGATAGAGGAGTGCACTAGCTGGGAAAAGTGAGACACTACTCTGCTAAAAACTCTACAAGGGCCATGGGGAGCAAAAGTTAAGTTGGGGGGAGGCCTGGGGGGTGCAAAGCAGCCTACTTGGGGTCCCAGTGGGCCATTTGGCATCAACAAAGGGGCCCCTAATGACGCACTAGGAAAGGGCGGCAGTCTATTGGGGCAGTGGCTGTCAGGGGGGGGGGGCAAAAGTTAATTTTGCCAGGGGGCACCATTTCTAGTTAGACCTGGCCATGATATTTTGCCAGTATTACAGCTGAAGCTGAATGTGTGCAGGTACATTACTGGTGATGCATAGACCTCCATTTCCACTGTGATCCACCATTTCAAACAAAAAGTTTTTAGCACATTTGTCAACACATTGCCACCTTTGCTGCAGTACTAGCTTAGCTTTTATATTTTAATTATCACAGGTTCACTTAATGGAAATCCTAACCCGAAGATTATTATACTAATGGAACTTATTTTGCATGGTGCTTGATTTTCTGCATGTGTACGATAAGTTGCAATGAAAATACTACTGTGCACAGGGCGGACCTACCGTGAAGCTACCTTAATTATGTGATTCAGATGGCAAAATCTATGGGGCAGCGCAGGTGGGAAACTTGGCACCTACCTCCTCTCCGCTCTCCCACCCACCTTTCTGGCACACACTACCCTCCTCATCCAAGCATCCCCAAATCACTGTGCTCATTTGACTGGTGGCACCTGCTGCCCTTCCCTATGACATCATAGGGCATGCTACGGTAAAACCCCTATCACCACAGAGATCACCATGGCTAGTTATAGGGGAAGCTTTGGCATGTATGCAATCAGGCAGGGGTGTGGGAACCAGACTGGCCAATTACAGCCGCCCACTGCTCCTTTTGTTAACTGGTGCAGATGCTTTCACGGGCGTGACCACGGCACTGTCATTAGGCCAATCACTGCACTCGATCAGTAGCAGTGACGTATGATAGGCGCATACTCCAAAGTTTTCTTCAGGCAGCAAAAAGTCTAGAACCAGCCCTGACTGTTCACATGAGCTAGGCAAGAGGTATGCTTAAAAGAGACATTGAAGCAGGAAAAAAAAATATGATATAAGGATTTGTATGTGTAGTACAGCTAAGAAATAAAACATTAGGAGCAGAGACATACGTCTAATATTGTTTCCAGTACAGGAAGAGTCAAGAAACTCCAGTTGTTATCTATGCAAAAGAGCCATTGAGCTCCACAACTTTCAAAGTCGCAGAGAGCTCTGTCTTCTGAAGCTTGTTATCTCAACTGTCAGTCACTGTATTTTCTTTTTCTCTGCAGAAGACAGGTCAATAGTTCACTGGGCTGCTTTGTAAAATCATTTAGAATGCTGATTAGTGTGTAAACAGCAAATAATAGAGAATGATGCAATGTTATAAAAATATAACTAAAAATAAAAATATGAGAATATTTTCTTTGCTACTAATGTTCTAGTAATTATCTGTACTACACAACCAATTCATTATATCATAATTATTTTTCGCTTCAGTGTCTCTTTAATCACTAACCAGCATTATGTTCCAGGCTTGCCTGCATACTATTTTATCTAGCAAGCCCTGCTGAATCTGAGATTTATCGAGGCAATGGAACTGTATATCTGAAGAGCAAATACGGACATTTCATCTGTTCAACTTCCCAGATAATAATTTTTGACTGCTACGAGTGACTTCTTCAGTTCCAATTATTATTATTATTGATTTAGAAAAAGTAAAGTTCCAGTGTTTTCCAAACTGCTGTACAATAAATACTTATCAAACAAGAAACATGGACAAACAAAAGCAAATCAGATAATTCACAGGTGTCTAGTACGCCTTGCACTAAACACATATGCTATGGTATCAGGCAAATTGGGCGCATGCGGCTTTTAGACAAATCGGGAGCCATCATAAACTTTAATTGAAAATATAGGCAAACAGGACCAAGATTGAAATTCAGACACCAGGCGATGCCCAATAATTATCGTTATTGTTTTTTTTTTTCTGTTAATCCGGCAATGCAGTCGACTAAGTAAAAATTTGGATACCAAGCAGCACCCGGTAAATGTCATTTTTTCCCTTTTTTATTTTCATTTTTTGCACCACCATTGAGGGCCCTAGAGTTAGGCACCAAATGTCGGGGGTTTATGTTTAGGCATCACCAGTGGGGGTCTTAGGGTTAGGCACCAATAGGGAAGTCTTAGAGTTAGGCACCACCAGTGGGGGTCTTAAGCCCCATCTACACGATACGATTCTTTGACCGATTTGATTACAATTCTATTTACGATCTGATTAAATCCGACATGTCCGATTAGGATTTAATTTCGATTTGCCATTGTTTTTCTATAGTAAATCGAAATTGAATGGAATCGAACCCCGATCGGACATGTCGGATTTAATTGGATCATAAATAGAATCGTAATCAAATCGTACAAAGAATCGTATCGTGTAGATTGGGCTTTAGGGTTAGGCACCACAAGGGAAGTCTTAGGGTTAGGCCCCAAGATGGAGGGGTGGGGGGGGGGGGGGTCTAAGGATTAGGCATAGGTAGTGTAGTGAAGGGTTCTGTGTGAGAGTAGGGTTTGGATTTACAATTACCGATATTTTACTAACGAAAATGAATACTTAAAATAGTAGACTGTCAGTAAATTTGCCAATATTCTACTATCAGCACTGTTCCTGCACCCAATTTTCCATGGTGCCGAAATTCACATGCACTTATGTTACATATACATACATAGGAATGTGGGAAATACTGCAATATCATGAAACAACAGTAAAGATGGTCTGGCCGATTTGAAATGACAGTCTGAGGCCTTGTTTAGAGATCTTGCGAACATCAAATTTTGAGTTTGCGAAAGTCAAATTCGAACTTCAGTAAAAGTTTGAGTTCGCTAGAATCAGGCGAACCACCATAGACTTCAACGGGCTGGCAAATTTTAAAACCTACAAAGACTTGTTTCAAAGGGTCTAACACCTGGACTGTGGCATGCCGGAGGGGGATCCATGCCAAAAGTCCCACCAAAAATTACGGAGTAGACGCAGAGTAGGGTTTTAATCCCTAAAGTGCAGAAATTACAGTACATTCCTAAATTGGTGAAATAAAGGGTTGCTTTTAAATATTCAAAGTGGTAATGTAAGAATTATGCCCGCTTCACACTGACAGACCAAACGCTGCATTTACCGCGATTGAGCACTAACAGGTCTGTAAGGGCCTTAGGTGTGCGGGTGCTGCATGCACGCTCAACTGAATGGTAATGCAAGGGTTATGCCCGCTTCACACTGACAGACCAAATGCTGCATTTACTGCGATTGAGCACTAACAGGTCTGTAAGGACCTTAGGTGTGCGGGTGCTGCCTGCACGCTCAACTGAATGGTAATGCAAGGGTTATGCCCGCTTCACACTGACAGACCAAACGCTGCATTTACCGCGATTGAGCACTAACAGGTCTGTAAGGACCTTAGGTGTGCGGGTGCTGCCTGCACGCTCAACTGAATGGTAATGCAAGGGTTATGCCCGCTTCACACTGACAGACCAAACGCTGCATTTACTGCGATTGAGCGCTAACAGGTCTGTAAGGGCCTTAGGTGTGCGGGTGCTGCATGCGCGCTCAACTGAACGGACCAGCGTGGGGCCGTGGGCGTTTAATTTGAGAGAAAAGTGTTATTGTTATTTATTAAAAAAAATATTAGTTTTTTAGAAAAAAATGTCAATATCAGGGGGAGGGGCTGGAAGGGTAAATGGGCATTGTTAGTAGTCTCATTGTTAGTATAGACGTTAGTATGTGGATGTTTTTGTTCTACTCACCTGCGAGTGGGTAATATGTTTGTTTGTTGTTCAACATAATTGTTGTTCAAAATAATTAAAACAATAAAAATAATTTTCCAAAAAAAAACCCAATTTTATTTATTACATTATTTTTACTACAGTTCCTCCTTAAAAATAAAATCCTAAAGTAGTAAATAATATTCCATACACAGAGCATAACATTGAAGTTGTAAATTCCTGAGCCTCATTTTCTCCTTTTTAGAATGTTATTGCTACAACTGAAGGCATGTAGCGCCAAAGAGTATTGACTGAGCAGCACTATTAGCAGATACATACTGTAACTTGTGTTGTATGAAAAATGGCATTTTGCAGACTTCTCCTGTAATTGTCAATGCGTGCCTAACTGATAATATAATGATGCACAGTAATTCATAATGTTTGGCTGAAGACACGTCTCCAGTGACATCACTTGCCAGAGAGCAAGGAGGATCTTCATTAGCTAGCAAAATGAAGAATAGAATCTACTGCAAAATCTTCCTTGCTGTCCTTTAAAGCTGAATTGATGTGCTGATATGTAGCAAAAGCAAAATGAATTCCGAGCCCTTAAAGTGAAGCCGAGGTGAAAATAAACTGATGAGATAAACAATTATATTTATCCTTATACTCCTACAAATGACTTTTTTAGCCATTCCGAGGATTTTATTTTATATTTAAACATTTAGAAAGTAGATTGAATGTTTTATTGTCTCTGCTCAGTTGCAGTCTATAAAGTGTCCCTAAATGAAAATACATGAACTATATTGACCCTTTCTCTCTCCATCTGCTCTCAGAAGTATGTAGAAAAATGTATTCTGCCAGGAAAACATTTATGGCTGTAGACAAGCTACTGACAAGACAAAAGCTGCCACTTCCATCCTTAAAAATCAACTCTTTCAGGCAGCAAAATAAAACAAGTAAAACAGCCTTTTTATTAATATGTTTTATACTGTGCATACACATGTTTATCTCATCATGTCACATGTCGCCTCGGGTACACTTTAAGAGGAACTGCAGTGAAAATAATGTAATGAAAAAAGTGCTTACTTTTTACAATAATGATGCATGAGTGATTTAGTCATTGTTTGTCCGTTGTAAAGTCTTTCCTCTCCGATTTACATTCTGAAATTTATCACATGGCGACAGTTTTACTGCTGGCATGATGCATTTTTGGTAGTTGGAAACTGCTGTTATTTCCCACAATGCAACAAGGTTCCCATAGAGTGATGTCAGCACCATGGTCTTGACATCACACTGTGGGAGGGGTTTCACCACAATATCAGCCATACAGAGCCCCCTGTGCCTGACGATGCGTTTGAGGAAAGGAAAAGATTACTTATGGGAAATGGGGTATCAGCTACTGATTGGGATGAAGTTCAATCCATGAATATGATTTCTCTTGAAGTTTTTTTACACAGACCAACACAATGTCATATCTTTGCATGATAGCTACGTTTATTTAAAGAAGAGGAGGGACAATGAGTCTTTTGCGTTATTGAAACCCTGGAATCTTTACCAAGATTCAAAATTCAACTCCGTCTCCTATCCTCCATTTCTGCAAAATATAATCCGTTAAATTCTGTAGCGCAAATGAGGACTAATGAGAAGCAGGGTGCATCCCCGCCATGGAGGGATGAAGGTAACTCACTTCATCGTAACCCATCTTCTTCCGCCAAGGCATCCCATCTCATTGGTAATGGTGGTACCTGTGATCTCCTGACACATGATGATCACAAATGGTGTTGGCAAAATAAAGACAGGGGGCCTGGGGAAAGAAGATGGGCCGAGTGTAGATCCTAGAAAGGTGAATTAATTACTTCCCCCCTCTCTTCTGGGGGTGCTCTCTAGCTACCTACACTGTGAGGGGGGGGGGGGGGGTCTCTCTGGTTATCTAAACTGGGGGAAGGAATCTATCTGGCGACCTATGCTGGGGGCTTCCTGGCTACCTACACGGGGTCGGGGTTCTGGGCATTCAAGGAGCAGTACCTATCTAAGAGTGCACAGTATAGATAGGCAATCTAACACAGGTTTCTAATACAGATCGAAGAATTTCTTACATAAAGGATGTACCATTCGAGAGGCTAGAGAAAACTTTAGGATTCCAGTTTTGGATTATAGATATTTGGAATTCGTCATTTTCTCTCTAATTCACAGTTGCTCTTTAAAGTGGGATACAACTTTGACATAACATTCAATAATAGTGTGTTTTCCTACTTTTTATTACCCAGACAGTTATCATATTTGCTTTTGTGCACAAGTCGCACCGCCTGTTTACAAATTACAAGTTCCTAAAGTACAGTCTATCAGCTCCTAAAGCTGCCATTGCATTTTCTTGCATAACTGTTGTATTTGTATATTAAAATCTATCTAGTGATCACTAATTCAACTGTCTGCTTCTACAGTAGAGAGAGCTCATTTTCAGCATAGCTAGGAATGTAGCAGACACAATTGTAAACAAACAATATCTCTTTGGATGTGACCAGAAACTTTCCAGTGAAGCAAGGAGCTTTTCACTGAAGAAGAAAGTGCTGTGTTTAACTGTTTGAATGCTGTTCTGCTAAACTTTTTGTGTGGTAGTAGATTTTATGCTGTAAATAATCTTTTAGAGCAAAGAAGTAATGATGAGTTTCATACCACCTTATTATACCTTAAAGAATACCCGAGGTAACATGTGACATGATGAAATAGAGAAATAGACATGTGTATGTACAGTGCCTAGCACACAAATAACTATGCTGTGTTCCTTCTTTTCTTTCTCTGTCTGAATGAGTTGAATATCAGGTATGTAAGTGGCTGACTCAGTCCTGACTCAGACAGGAAGTGACTACAGTGCGACCCTCACTGAAAAGAAATTCCAACTATAAAACACTTTCCTAGCAGAAAATGGCTTCTGAGAGCAGGAAAGAGATAAAAAGGGTCAGCAGTTCATATATTTTAGCTCTGGCATACTTCAATGAATGTGTCATTGAGCAAAAGCAATACAACAGTTAAAACTTAAAAAGTAGATTTAAACATTAAATAAAACTGTGGAATATCTTAAAAAGTAATTTTTAGGAGAAGGAAGATAGATACAATCATTTATTTCATTATTTTATTTTCACCTCGGGTGTCCTTTAATAGTAGAGGATAAACAGAAACCTACAGTGGAAATGTAGGGATGGTCGGAAATGCCCATTTCTGATTGTACGGAAATTCTGATTTCTAACAATACCAATTTCAGATTTCCGTTTTGTCCAATTTTCCATTTTTCTGATTTCCGATCTATCAATTTCTAAAGAGCAGTTAATTTCTCATTTTTTGCATCAGAGAATGCAACCTCCCCCCCCCCCCCCCCCAAAAAAAAAATGGAAATTGGAAATCGGAAAAACAAAATCTTGTGATTGGTCTAAGAATACCTGGGTAATCTGATTTTTGTGGAAAAACTCTGCATCTCTGATTGGTCCAATGCTTCTGAATTCTATGATTGGGCTACAATTACAAAGTTGCAGTAAACCGTATTTCTACAGAATTCCGATTTCAATTTTCTGAATTCCGATCGGAAATGCTGATTACCAATTGGAGATGCGGAAGTTTCGATTTCTCGGAATCCGAGTGAGTCTCCCCACGGAAATGTACGCATCACAAAAGAACCACCGCAAACATGTCTTCCGATTTCCCCTCCCTGGGCCTGGTATTGGAATACATCCTGTACTCGCCTTATGGCAGCCCCGCATAACAGCAAGCATCGCATCCTCCCTACCTGTGCTTAAAGTGATAGAAGGCAATTAGTTTAAACGCAAAATGAATTGAGATGAGATTATCTAAGCACTAAAGGAATAAAAGTAATTGTGACAGAAACATCCTTACAGCAGAAATAATAAGACAGACAAAGCATAAAGACTTTTACATGTTAATAACAGATCAAGGGGGCAGGAAAGGCAAGATTCAAATCCCGGCCGACAATGAAATGAGATTTAGCTATGTTTATGAGAACACAGAGAAAGAGGTGAGCGAAGCTGTGAAAAAAAGAAAGAAAAAAAAGCTCATTAGGGTGGCGGTATGTGCCTGTGTGCCTGTCGTATCATTCCTTCCATCTCTCTGCACCCACACACGCTCTTTTATCTATAATTTAATATCTGGATATATGTGGATCTAAGAGGGAACTTGAAACATGTGGGAGGGTGTATGGAAAGTGCTTCTACCTCTGACAGCTGATAAAATGAATTGCTAATGTGTCTGTTCACCAGAGATATCCCTCATCTTCAGCAGTCCACAGGCAGCTGGGAAAGGGCGGCACACTGAGATGTGGAAGCAATACATAAAGCGGACTGGAAGTTCAATGTTCATCTGGTCTGTGCAGATCATCAGAGGACATGGCTCATAGCGGAGGGGAGAGAAGCGGCTCTCTGTACAGACTTACAGATTCCATCAGCCTGCAGCAGTCACAGGGGCTAAAGATGATGGATAATTGGGCACTACAATCTCTGCCTTATCAAAATACATTTATAAGCAAGCATCATTAAAGCGGAACTGTAGTGAAAATAATATAATGAATACAATTTCTTATTTTTTTGCAATATTCATTTATAAATTTATTATTTTCTGAAATGGTGACTGATCTGTTTGTTTACTGAGTGTTCCTAGGCCAGTACAAAATATACAGGGGTGTAGCAATTGGGGGTGCAGAGGTTGCCACCGCATCGGGGCCCGAAGGGCCCTCCCTCAACTACAGTATTAGCGCTTTATTGGTCCTGTGCTGGTAATAATCACTTCTATAGATACTTTGTTAGTGATCACTACTATTTAAACAGTTCCCCATCCCCTTCTTGCACCTCTGACACTGTAGCCACTGGCAGGTTTTGGTGCGCCGTATCAATTGTTATGTAGTTATGTAGAGTGCTTGGGGGGCCCCATTGTAAAACGTGCATTGGGACCCACAGCTCCTTAGCTACGCCACTGTAAATATACCTGGTTTCCCAGAATGCTTGGGGGTGGGGAGGTGTTTATGCATAACTAATCAGCTTTGGCTAAACATCACTGGGAGGGCAGGCCTACATTTAATATACAGGTGAAACTTGAAAAATTATATTGTGCAAAAGTCCATTTATTTCAGTAATTCAACTTAAAAGGTGAAACTAATATACGAAATAGACTCACTACATGTAAAGTGAGTTATTCCAAGCCATTATTTGTTATAATTTTGATGATTATGGCATACAGCTTAAGAAAACCCCAAATAAAAATATCAGACCATTCGAATATCGCAAACATGTTTAGTAAACTAGGCTAAGGGCCAGACTCTAATCAGCTAATTAATCCAAAACACCCGCAAAGCGTTCCTATTTCATGTATTAGTTTCATCTTTTAAGTTGAATTACCATAATGAATGGACTTTTGCACGATATTGTAATTTTTCGAGTTTAACCCGCACAGCAAGACATAGGGAGCATTTCTGATACCTTAATAAGGACAAGTACGATAAAAGTGGGTAACCTGAACAATTCACAATACATTTGCCTCTTTAAATTTACGTGTATTATAAGGATACATAGATGATATACAGCGGTTCTTGAAAATCCTTTAATTTTTTTCCATGAATGTGACTTGAAACATCTGATTTTCAAACAAGTCCTAAAAGAAGATGAAAGCTAAGTTCAAGGGACTCAGAGCTGAAAATATTAAAAAGTTTTACACATACCTGGGGCTTCCTCCAGCCCCATCCGCTCGGATCGCTCCCACAACGCCGTCCTCCGCTGCTCACAGTTTCCGTACCGGGTCCTGTCACTTCCGTCAGTCGGAGCCAGTCTGACGTAAGAGAAGTGCGCTGTTTGCGTATCTCTCCAGCAGCCACTGGAGAGATACGTAGAGGGCGCACTTCTCCTGTGTAGACTGGCCCCGATTGGCTAAAGTGACGGGACCTGATCCTGGAGCTGTGGGCAGCGGAGGATGGCGGCGTGGGAGCGGATGGGGCTGGAGGAAGCCCCAGGTATGTGTAAAACTTTTTTAATATTCAGCTCTGGTACACTTTAAACAAATGATCAAGTAACACATCTGCATGTGGAAAAATTAATGGATTGTACTGAGATTTATTGTGACCTCCTTATGCAGCAATAACTCAGACACAACATTAGCAGTAAGTTTTAATCAGTCCTGGGCATCATCTCACAGGAATTTTACCCCATTCCCATTTCAGAAAAGCTTCAGTTTGATGTTGGTCAGTTTCCATACATGACCTTAGGTCTTTCCCCCAACAATTGGATAGGATTACGGTCAGGACTTGGCCTTTCCATAACATTCACTTCATTCTTCTTTAACCATTCTTTCGAAGAATGACTTGTGTTTTCAAGATTGCTGTGCTGCCGCATGTCCCACTGTTCTATCTAAGAATAGTACTCGAATGGATGGAAGATTACGATTGACAGTGGAAAATTTGAGAAGGATCAATACATGTATTGCTTGGTCTAATAATTGTTCATTTTCCACTGATTGGTCCTCTTTTGGCACTATTTATTATCCTAATTTTGAAAACAGAAATCATAGAGAATAGAAAACAGTAGAAGATATTTAAGTTAATTACAGAAAACACTAGGGGCCTTACGCAATTACCAAACTCACCTGAAATAAGTGCTGGCAAGTTCTAAAATTAGGCAACCTAATTCAGTATAATAACCTAGTGAGTTATATTCTCCCTATGCAATTAAAGTTTTCACCCTCCCTGTGGGTGAAATAAGAATCATCCTCAACCAATGGGGAGCCCTGGCGGGAGCTACAAGGATACTTTTGCCGGGGATTCATTGTTAGAAGAAGTGGAAGAGAGCAGAGGGGGGCAGCTGGCGGTGGTGATTGATGGTGCCAGGAGAGCCTGGCATGCAGCAGCAGATGCTGAGTGCTCTGGAACCTTGTGGGTTTTGCACCGATGTCGGGCTACAGACAGGTGCCCGCATATTTCCCAGGGGAGCGAGGTAGCAGTGCCATGGTGCTGAAGGACAACACCACAGCACAAAACCTCATTCCCCATCTCCCGACAGGTTATGCTCTTTACAGTCGGACATCGTACGGGTGAAGCAGGCAATTGAATCTGCACATGGCCCTTATGTGTTAAATAAGGCGCATTATTGGACGTTATCTAATACTTTCAGTTTTTTTTTACAGGGTTTGAGGTATTTCACCTCATTGTATCTGAAAGGCTAAATATTCATCGTGCTGGCATGCATCTGCAAGACACGATGCCTGCACTTCTTTCAATGAGAGAACACATCTTAAAGGGGTTCTGTGGCCCTTTTTCCAAATTCAATTTAAATGAAGAGATATGTTCCTTTCATAAGTACAAATCTTTTTCCCTTGTCTCGTATAGAAACAACTGTGCTGTCTCTCTCCTGCTCCCTTTTAATTATTTGTATAGTTAGACAAATATTGTGCTACAGGAAGAGGCAGACAATACAGCAGCTGTTCCTCCCTGCTATCTGCCTCTGCCTCCCCCTCCCCCTGCTGCATGTCATCTGATGAGTCATCCCTGACCTTTTTGTGTGCTCCAGCTAGCAGAGGGAAGATCTGCCTCCCTCCAGTGAGGCTGACAGCAGGGAGGAGATCTGCCTTGTGTGGCTTCAGCTCAGCTCATCTCTGGTGCACAGCAGTACAGGGAGACTGTGTACTGACCCGGAAGCACTTTACATTGCAGCCATCAGTTTTTCATTCATATTTTATTAATTAAGTTATTTTTTGGCAGTGGGGAACAGGGAAAATAGGAAAAATGAAGAGGAGGAATAATGAGGGAAACAGTAATATGTTTAGTTTAATGTGCTGTAAGTTCATCACAGATCTTCTTTAATACCTCTAGCAGCGCCATGCACTGCCAAAGGGATTCACATGCGTGAGCCTATTTTATACTGCAGACCTTCAGACCAGCAGACCTTTATGCTGCAGACCTGCTGCAGACCTTTGAAATTGTAAACCCTCTCACAGGGAAACTGATAGAAATGACAATAGTGGAGACTCAGTCTGAGTGCTCTTCTATATGGCTTAGCTCTTATCACAGTTTTCATTGCACTCTGCAGAAAATGTAATTGTTTAGACATAAATCAGTTGAGATAAATAATGAATTAATGCAGGTCGCATAGCTACATGTCTCTAGATCTCTCCGCTTCTGTTTACTGATCTAATGAAAACAAGTATGAATGACACACACTTACATCAAACAGAATTTCATACCATGGCACAATTAACTTGTAAACTTCTGGTAATATCATCATCGCTGAAGGAGACAGGTAGCAGGAAGCCATTATCTGTGGAAGCAGTAAATAACATACATACAAGTCTTTAACAGACAAGCCACCAACACAAATAAAGCATACCAAATCCTATGGTCCATGACATGGACAGACCTCTACAGACTAGGGGCACACAGTGTTCCCTCTCCTGCAAAGCTCTTTTATCCATGAGATAAGAGGAGGTGCTCATCCCTATCTCTTTGTTTTATCGGTGGTGGTAAATACACGTGTGCTGATTGGTTCTAAGGGGAACTCATGGTGGAACCTGGGAGCGCCCTTTAACAATAAGGCGACACCCAGCAGTTTGTCCCCTCCCAGGTAAATAGGCAGGGCCGTTCTTGGGCAGTGCGGGCAGGGCGGTCGCCCTGGGCGCAGACCAGAAGGTGGGCACAGGCAGAAGGACATAACCGCTAGAGAGTTGGTGACGGGCGGTACAGCCAAATGGAAGAAGATTACCAGCGCCATCACCTTCCTTGACTCCTCCTGGGCTGCCTGCGTCAGGCGTCAAGTCATCATCACGTCACCACCGCTTGATGACACCTGATGTCCTGTAGCGGTACTGCAGGCTGTCAGTGTGCGGTGCCCATGGAGGAGTCGGCTTTCCGGACTGTCTTCGTCTGTGTGTTTTCCTGGTCTCTGCTTCCTCCTGGATGAGCGGCTGGTCACTAGTAAGTAGGCAGATCTACTTGTGACCTGTGGCTGTGGGACTGTCCCTAAAGAGTCAGTGTGCGAGTCCACGGGGTGGGGGGAAGGGGCACAATTTTTACACCCTCGCCCTGGGTGCAATTTAGACTAGAAACTGCTCTGTAAATAGGTATGAGGGGGGGGGGGGGGGGTGCCTCCCTACCTATTGTCCTTTTTATGATGAAATGGGTTTTATTGACCCATTTATGGTCCCTCTCTACCTATTTAGAACAACTGTGTTAAATAAAAAATAAACACTAAATTCTTGATTAAAATAATAAAAAAAATGTTTCCCCCGTCTGTATACCTTTATCGTCTCTCTATAACTTTTTTTTCTTCTTCTGCACACTTGATACCTGTGATGTAATTTTCCTTTATATATTCCCTTTCATTCCATTCCATTACTTTTCTGTACTTCCATTCTTCTTCTTCTTTCTTTTGAAATCTTTAGCTTGGAAGGTTGCCCGCTGCTTCCTTCTGGACTACTGTCGCACCGCTGAGGGAGCTGCTGATGCCCACCACCATAGCTCCATTGGTCACCCCTGGGCTTTATAGCAGTGTGAGACTCCCCTATACTACTCACCCCCATTTGGAAGTTTAGAGTACCCCACCTCACAGGTAATGTAGCTCCAAAGTCACATAGCAGTTAGACAGCGGCAAACTTATACTACAGGAAAAAGGAGATAGTATGATCAGCCTTTCCTAGACCTGGTACTGCAGGTGCAGGTGCTACTGTTTGCAGGGGTGGCATGACTGTTATGCGTACCTGTAAGGCTTGACAGGTTATGTCTAGTGTTGGGCGAACACCTAGATGTTCGGGTTCGCGAACGTTCGCCGAACATCGCCGCGATGTTCGGGTGTTCACGCCGAACTCCGAACATAATGGAAGTCAATTGGGACCCGAACTTTCGTGCTTTGTAAAGCTTCCTTACATGCTACATACCCCAAATTTGCAGGGTACGTGCACCTTGGGAGTGGGTACAAGAGGAAAAAAAATATTTGAAAAAGAGCTTATAGTTTTTGAGAAACTTGATTGTAAAGTTTCAAAGGAAAAACTGTCTTTTAAATGTGGAAAATGTCATGTTTCTTTGCACAGGTAACATGCTTTTTGTCGCCATGCAGTCATAAATGTAATACAGAGAAGAGGTTCCAGGAAAAGGGACCGGTAACGCTAACCCAGCACAAGCAGCAGAACACGTGATGGAACAGGAGGAGGCACAGGAGGAGAAGGCCACGCTTTTTGAGACACAACATCCCAGGCCTTGCATGAGGACAAATAGCGTGCGGATATAGCAATGCTTTTTGCCGCCATGCAGTCATAAATGTAATAAAGATAAGAGGTTCCATAAACAGGGACTGGAAACGTTAACCCAGCAGCAGCACACGTGATGGAACAGGAGGAGGCGCAGGAGGAGAAGGCCACGCTTTCAGACACAACAACCCATGCCTTACATGAGGACAAAAAGCGTGCGGATATAGCAATGCTTTTTGCCGCCATGCAGTCATAAATGTAATACAGATGAGAGGTTCAATAAACAGGGACCGGAAACGCTAACCCAGGCCAGCAGCAGCAGCAGCACACGTGATGGAACAGGAGGAGGCGCAGGAGGAGAAGGCCACGCTTTTTGAGACACAACATCCCAGGCCTTGCATGAGGACAAATAGCGTGCGGATATAGCAATGCTTTTTGCCACCATGCAGTCATAAATGTAATACAGATGAGAGGTTCAATAAACAGGTGGCAGTAAACACAATGCTATATAGTGTGGCTGAGCGAGGTACACAGAGTGGCAGTAAACACAATGCTATATAGTGTGGCTGAGCGAGCGGTGTACTACTGTTCCCAGCAGACACAGAGTGGCAGTAAACACAATGCTATATAGTGTGGCTGAGCGAGGTACACAGAGTGGCAGTAAACACAAAGCTATATAGTGTAGCTGAGCGAGCGGTGTACTACTGTTCCCAGCAGACACAGAGTGGCAGTAAACACAATGCTATATAGTGTGGCTGAGCGAGGTACACAGAGTGGCACTAAACACAATGCTATATAGTGTGGCTGAGCGAGCAGTGTACTACTGTTCCCAGCAGACACAGAGTGGCAGTAAACACAATGCTATATAGTGTGGCTGAGCGAGGTACACAGAGTGGCAGTAAACACAATGCTATATAGTGTGGCTGAGCGAGCAGTGTACTACTGTTCCCAGCAGACACAGAGTGGCAGTAAACACAATGCTATATAGTGTGGCTGAGCGAGGTACACAGAGTGGCAGTAAACACAATGCTATATAGTGTGGCTGAGCGAGCGGTGTACTACTGTTCCCAGCAGCGACACACAATGACTGGGGGGACCCTGGCTAGCGTGGCTGGAGCGCGAACTACCCTGCCTGCCTACCCAAAGCTAAACCCACAGACAAATGGCGGAGATATGACGTGGTTCGGGTATTTATTTACCCGAACCACGTGACAGTTCGGCCAATCAGAGCGCGTTCGGGTCCGAACCACGTGACCCGTTCAGCCAATCACAGCGCTAGCCGAACGTTCGGCCATGCGCTCTTAGTTCGGCCATGTGGTGTTCGGCCGAACTCGAACATCACCCGAACAGGGTGATGTTCTGCAGAACCCGAACAGTGGCGAACACTGTTCGCCCAACACTAGTTATGTCCACAATCAGTCTCTATACCCCAATCTAGTGCCGTGACTCTGAGCCCGGCCCACGGTCTTCACCTATAGACAAGCCCCTGCATGAACAGGACACTTTATTTGTCTCCTGACTACGGTTACCCACAGGTATTAACATGCTAGATATACACACTGAAGTAGAGTGGACAATAACCCCCCAGAGCCCCACTGAGGCAAGTATCAACAGAGTTCAAGAGTTCACTAGAGTCAAACTGTAATAGATGAGGATGAGGCCCACAATGGGGATAGGCAGATCCAGTGACAGGTAATGGTTGATCCAAGTAATAAGCAAGAGTGTCCAGGTACAAGTAAAGGTCAGTCCAGGCAGCAAGCAAGAGTATCCAGGTAACAAGCAGAGGTCGGTCCAGACAGGAGGCAAGAGTATCCAGGTACCAAGCAGAGGTCGGTTCAGGCAACAGACAAGAATAGTCGAGAAACAAGTCAGTTGTAACGTCAGCTGACACTGCGCTGTCAGCTGACTACTGTTTACCCTTGCGTAGAGCGTACTGAGAAGGCGCCCTCTGCCTATCAGGAAGTGCGGCCTGCGTTCCAGTCTGTACGTCATCAGCAGGGAACAAGCGCAGAGATGCGGAAGTGGAGGTCTCAGCCCGGTTCTCGGCGCAACTTTCAGTATCAACAGATAAATTCCTTATAGTACCTATAACACAGCCACCAAGAGATTTTGGCGGAGGGGAAAGCTGATAAATGGCTTACCCTGCTCCTGCACACGTCCCAGCAGCGTTAACTACTATTACCCCTCCAGGCTGCCATGTATAGTGGGGGAAAGATGTAAATGGCTTCCAGCTATTGCTGGCGGCTGAATTACAGTGTTCTTGTAGTGATTTGTGCTCCGTCTTGTGACAGCGCCCAAATCAGTAACTGAGTGCTGCTATAGCCGTAATTCCTATTACGGTCTATGGTGGCAATGGCTGCGCCCACATCTCCTGCACTATCTTTACAGTGCTCGACTTTTATAGCCAATGACCTCTCTCTCCAGCATATTGACTAAGTAATAAGAGCCATGACGTTACGATTGATATAGCACAGGGACTGGCAATGTGGTGTAGGGACTGTTAAAGTAGAAGATGTCAGAGCAGAGCTGATCAGAATCAAAGTGACTCTAAATGGTTTCAGGTGGAATGTTTGTTTGTAAGATGGTTGTTTGTCCACAAAGACGAGGATCCCCCATGAGGGAGTAGGTGGGTGAGGCTTGAAAATAAATAGCTATTTTGGTTGGTAGAAGTGAAAATTGAATGCAGAAAAATAAAAATGAGCTTTAAACAGTTAATGCATCTGATACAGTATATCTAAGTTCCCGGAGACTTCATCTTAGCTCCAGGGGTGTAGATATACATATCTCGCCATGGTTGCCGCTTTGTGTACTCCCATGTGCATTCTCATTGCCACCTGCTAGTGGGGAGATCAGTGAATTGGAACGCAGTTCCCATTCATTGATCTAAGTCCCCGTGTGTAACGATCGGTGTAACACAGAGAGGATCTGATTACCGGTGATCTGCAGTATCACCGAGAATACAGATATATACCCGATTATTGATGATCTGCAGTATCACCGATAATCAGATATATCTCTAACCTCTGGACACCTGAGTAATATGAGTGTTTGGTGCAACAGTAATACTTTGAGGAGAGCCCCCGTATAGAGGGTGCAAGGCAGTAAGAGATACTGCCCAAAGTACAGGCTCCTTTCAATGGCCTGAGGCTCCTTAAGGGGAGGAGTCAGGCTGAGAGTGGGAAGGACCAGAGTGTGAGTGACACCAATGGTGGAGTGTCACTGACAGATCTGTGAACTATCTCTAAACAGAGGAGATAGTTCTCGAGGTCGGACAAGCCAGGTCGGCAACAGACAGACAGATCAGATACAGAGGAAAGAGACTGATACGGAATCCTAAGGCAAGCAAGGTTAGGCAACGGAGTATCAGATATAGCGAAGTACCAAATCAGAGATCAGAAGAGAGGTCAGGAAAGCAGAAGGTCATAACAAATAATCAACAATTGTCTAGTCTTAAGGTGTGAGCTCCTTGATCATCAAAACCCTGGAACTAGTCTGAAGTTATATTAGGATGGTAAAGATAATTCCTAGTCTTGGGTGTGAGTTCCATAGTCATCAACACCCTGGAACTAGTTTGAAGAATAACACAGATAATATACAGTATTCCTAATCTGGGGTGTGAGGTCCGTGATCATCAACACCCTGGAACTGGTGTAGAGAATAACACAAATGATATACAGAATTCCTAATCTGAGGTGTGAGGTCCTTGGTCATCAACACCCAGGAACTGGTCTAGAGAATAACACAGAATCTGACAAAAAGGTCTGAGTGCTTCCACGTAGTGATCACAACGGCAGACAACCAGAGAATGACCAGCACCCAGTATATATAGCAAGGCGCTCTCCAGCGCCTCCCCTAAGTGCTGGACCAATGGGAAGTGGTGGAATTGTCAGCTGACCGGCTTGGTCAGCTGACTCCATTCTGGCTGTCATAAAAGCTCTGCCTCTCAGCGCGCGCGTGCGTCCTTCTGAACCTGTGTGGACTATCAGTCCCAGCCACACCAGACCTGTGCTGTAAACCATCCGCTGTGCTGGGCGCGGAACCAGCCGCACCGCTATCAGAGCATGTGGCGGTTCCTCCGCGCTCAGCCATACTGCCAGATGTAGGCCTATGCGTGCAAACCGCCGCTTCGGACGCAGAAACTGCCGCCTTGTTCTCAGGACATGCGGCAGTTTCTCTGCATTCAGTCATGCTAGCAGATGCAGGCGCACGCGCGCAACCTGCCGTGTTGGACGCGGAATCAGCCGCCTTGCTCTGATCACCCGCGGCGGCTTTTCCGCATTTTCTCACACCGTGACAATGTTTGCCAGTATTAATGAGATGCCTGTGGTCTTTGTAACAAACACATACATGCGTTACTTCCTTTTCACATACTAACAGTACATGCAGGAATAATTGGTGTGGGGACATCTTGTGGCCAAATAGTAAAATTACATATAGATACATTTTTTAAAATAACATTTACATATATCTCCCATTAAAATTAACCCCTTACCTTTCCCACTCTCCCATAGTGATAAAATAATCATTTGCATATAAAAAAAAAACATAAATAGTTATCTTAGGGATTCAACTTTTTTTAAAATGTATGTCATGAGGGTATATTACTGTTATCTTTGCAAATAAGGGCTTGTAATTAGTGACAGACACAAAAGTGAAACAAATACACTGTTATTTCCCAAAAAAAATATTGTTGTCATACCTTGTGATAAGGACATAATTTAAATGGGACAAATGGGCAAATAAAATATGTGTGTTTTGATTACAATAGCATGTGTTATTTTAAAACTATAATGGCCCGAAAACTGAGAAATAATGATTTTTCTTCCATTTCTTTCTTATTATTCCTGTTAAAATGCATTTAGAATAAAATAATTCTTACCAAAATGCGCCACCCAAAGAAAGTCTAATTGGTGGCCAAAACAACAAGATATAGATAATTTCCTTAGTGATAAGTAGTGATAATGTTATTGGCGAATGAAAGGGAGGAGCGCTGAAAGGTGAAACTTTCTCTGGTCCATAAGAGGAAAAACCTCTCAGTGGTGAACTGGTTAATTTTGTGGTGAGTTTCTCTAGATAATTTGACCAAATTTCAAATCAAAATATTAGAGGTTCCTATGTCATCCAAAAAGTAGCATTTTACTACAGTGTATATTAAGCTTTTTTAAGATGGTTTATTCAAATGTGCAAAAGAAGTAGCGTTTTAATAAATGATTAGAAAGAGTTGGCTATAGTATTGAACTACTGGTGTCAGAAGAAACAGACATTCAATACCTGTACTTTGTGGAATATGGGGGCTACTATTTTTACAATATTGGTCTCAGTAGTCAGAGAGATTCTCCTGGAACAAGCAAACAGTTAATGGAGTTCAAACAGTCAGTATGACGACCTGACCTGCATACGTCTCATGGGTCAGTGGCTCAGAAAATATTAAAGCTAAATATTAAAGTAGCATAATAGGCAGGGATTTTTCAAAAGGGAATTACCAGTTGCTCCTTCTTATTTCTCTCAGTTCTGAACCAGTCAAGAAAACACATCCTTAAAGGGATACTGTAGGGGGGCCGGGGGAAAATGAGCTGAACTTACCCAGGGCTTCTAATGGTCCCCCGCAGACATCCTGTGTTGGCGCAGCCACTCACCGATGCTCCGGCCCCGCCTCCAGTTCACTTCTGGAATTTCTGACTTTAAAGTCTGAAAACCACTGCGCCTGTGCTGCCGTGTCCTTGCTCCTGCTGATGTCACCAGGAGTGTACTGCGCAGACACAGACCATACTGGGCCTGCGCTGTACGCTCTTGATGACATCAGCGGGATCGAGGACACGGCAACGCAGGCGCAGAGGTTTTCAGACTTTAAAGTCTGAAATTCCAGAAGTGAACTGGAGGCGGGGCCGGAGCATCGGTCAGTGGCTGCGCCAACACAGGATGTCTGTGGGGGGCCGTTAGAAGCCCCGGGTAAGTTCAACTCATTTTCCCCTGACCCCCCTACAGTATCCCTTTAAAGTAGAACTAAACTCAGAACCTCATCTCTGCTTTAAAAGATTAGCCACAGCATAATAACCTTTAGGGGAAAAATGTATTTGTTACAATTTATGGAAATCATAAAAAATAGTTTTAACTTGGTTTCACATTACTGGTAGCACAGAAAGGGTTAAGCTTCAATGTTTACTTATGAGCAGAGAGCCACAGCAGAGCTTATAGCTCTGATTCACAGCTACTGACAAGATCTAATTAGAAAATTGATCTGCCTAAACAAACACAAAACACACAGCTGTGAATATTTTTTCAGCAACTAGGGACCATACGCAATTCACTTTTTCACCTGAGTTTTCTCCCAGGAGAAATCTTCGATTTAAAATAACTTTTCAGCACTTTTCAACTAAAAAATTACTAAAAAGTAGGTGAAAAGGTACTATCAAAATTCTTTTGAATATTTTCTTTCTTTCTGGTGGCTTAAAAGGCATTTTATTGACAATTTTAAAAATATCTCCTAGGAGAAAACTCAGGTGAAAAAGTGAATTGCATATAGCCCCATATGTGGAATAAAGACTTTTTATTTTGTGCTGTGCACGAGTTCCCTAAGCATCAAAGATGATTTCACAGCTACTATAATACAGTTAAACTTTTTTTCTCATACGTTTCCAGACTGTGGCATTGCTTAGCAATGTTATTGCTCATTGGATTGTTTGTCCATTGCTTGACGCCTTCACGCTGAATTCAGTGGGTCGGCTTAATTAAAACACTGCAGCTGGTAAGACTAGTTAAATCCGAGAGCGAAAGTTTATGGCAAGTCTCATCACAATTTTAATATCTAAGTCTGTCTTGCACTCTTTACTGAATAATAGCTCAGCTCCTTTTAAATTATTATAGTAATTACGGCGCGTTAAGAAGCAGGAGAGAAATAGTGCAGAGCGGGGAAAGGCTGAAGCACGGGAAAAAATGAAGCTTTTATAAACTCTGCACACCTTTTAACATTATCATTTAACTCTAATTGTTTGTATCACCGCAAAGCAGCCCAAAAAAATGGAAATCAGGCCCTGCTTAATGAAGCTAAATATTCATATTGCCGGAGACAATGCAAGATACTGCGAAACAATGTATAACAGAAATTATCCTAATGAATAAATGGGGTGTACTTCTCGTTAGAGCAATCATTTTTATGCATGGCTTATTTGCATATTCTAGGAATTTGCATGCGGACTCATTTACATCCAGGCAATTTGCAGCCGTTGGAGGCGGCCGGGCCTCTCCTCTGGTATACAGGGGGACGGCAGCGAGGAGAGGCTGGGACGAGGTCCAGCTCAGGGCAATTATATCGGTGACACATGCTGGGGAGAGCGGGAGCCGCACTGAGCCTGGAGCGCGCAGCAGCCAGCATTCCCTGCCAGAAGTGGCTGCTGGAAGATAAAGCAAGAGCGGGAGATAAGGGGATTGGCGCAATAAATAATGATAAGTACAGTTTTCTCTGAATTCTGACATCTATTATTTACATCTCACTTGGTAAAATTATACCCCTCCTTAACCCCTCCATGCCTGAGGCTGGTAGATCATCTGTAGCGCCAAAACACTCAATTCCTGTTGTTTTGTTGTTGTTGTTGTTTTTTTTTTTGTTTGCAGTGTTTAAAGGCCAAGTTTCAGAACAGGTTTTTTTTAGGCATTTTACATACCTTATTTTAAAATGAACCAAGCTCCATTTTTAGCACCCAGGACATCTCAATAGCACATTTAATATGCATGTCGACAATGTGGCTAATTAATAAAAAAACAACTTACATTTTACCGCCTATTTTTACACTTAAAAATTTAGCAGAGGGTTCTGCCCCACTGCAGCACTTTGCAGATAAGACTGCTAAATTATTTTATTGCACACATTAGCAGATAGCAGATATCAAACAAAAAGCTTTTAATTAGCCTGGGGTAGATTGGACACTGTGCTGCAAAGAGTTTACAGAAGTCATAGATGCTATCTTCACCCCTAAAGGCTCATACACATGAGCCACAGTGGTGGCTTGAGCCATAAAAAAAAAAAAAGAGCAGCGACAGCTCGTCGCCAGGTCCCTCTGTGCAACAGCCGTACACACGGCACACAGAGGGACACAAATGCGGCAGATGCTGTCCCCGAAGGTTCCCCCGCTGTCCCCCCGCCGGAAGCTCCATACATTGTGTATGGAGTTGCTGTTGCTAGTCCGCATACACACGGCGGACTAGCGACAGTTGTGTCGATGTTGCGGCGAAGTTGCGGCGACGGCTTTTGCCAGCGATTGGCCGCGGAAATCGCCTGCCGACAGCAGCGATGAGCGACGGTTCGGGGTGCACGCCTCATACACACGGGCAACCTGTCGCTGAAACACGCGCGTGCCACGTGGTTGCGGCGACAGTTGTAGCCCGTGTGTATGGGCAATTACCCTGCATAAATAATGGGCAGCTAGAAAGAGAGAGGGGAACATGGCAGCTCCTATAGCTTTTAGAAACCTTTAAAGCTAACCTGAGGCGCAATAAAATTCAAAAAGCAATACTTTCCTAAGAAGAGGGAGGCCTCTGGATCTTTCAGAGGCTTCCTGCGTCCTCTGCCAGATCACTATGGCTTCTCGGGACCCTCTTTATGACCGTAAGCATACACAAGTCATACTTACCTTCCATGTAGTCTACTCCTCAGTGTCTTTCTCCTGTCCCGCGTCCTGTTTGTTCACTGTGATCAAGGGAATTTTCCGTCCTTCATTTTGAAAATGGCCATTACCCATAACAGCTTTCTGGTCAGCACACAGTTAAACTGTAACATCGCCCACTTGAGCCATAGGGAAACATGGACATTACCTGGTACATCAGTTTTCCTCTCTCAGCTATAACTGACAGCAACTGATATTTTACTGACAGCAACTGATACATTTCAGATCTGACAAAATATTGTCAGAACTGGAAGGGATTTTTGTCAGAAGAAAATGGTGAGCTTCTGAGAGGAACTGATGGCAAGGTAACTATGTAATGTTCATTTGAAGTTACCTCATGCGTTTATTTTAAATAATTTTACTCAGTACAGGTTCTCTTTAAGGATTGAAGAGTTAACTTAAATACAGAAGAATTAAGTTTAGGTTTGCCTGAGGTAAAATGTTTCCAGAATACTACATGCCTTATCACCATGGTGATAACTATAAAAGAGTTATTAAAGACAGGAGATAAGCTTAGTGAATTGAGGCCAATGTCATGTAAAGCAAAGAAGGTATTTGCAAGTATACATGACACAGCCACACACACACACACACACACACACACACACACACACACACACACACACACACACCACACACACACACACACACACACACACACACACACACACACACACTCACACACACACACACACACACACACACACGCACACACACACACACACACACGCACACACTCACACACACACACACACACACACACACACACACACACACACACACACACACACACACACACACACACACACACACACACACACATACACACAGAACTCTATGCCCAAGAGAGTTAAGGCAAGGCAGTGGTGCTAAATAATAGTGGGCACACTTTTGACACTCTTCACTTAGGGGTGTACTCACTTTTGTTGCCAGTGGTTTAGGCATCAATGGCTGTGTGTCGAGTTATTATGAGGGCCCGTGGTTGGGGGGGGGGGCGCCATAGCACCCTGAGCAGGAGGGGAGGCATCCAGTGAAAGGGAGCGATGGGCACAGCGGCGGAGAAGGGCGGACGTCGCTCTGCCCACAGCTCCCTTTCACTGGCTGCTTCCCCTCCTGGGGACACCTACAGACCTGGCTATACTGGGGGCACCTATACACCTGGCTATACTGGGGGCACCGATAGACCTGGCTATACTGGGGGCACCTATACACCTGACTACATATACTGGGGACACCTATAGACCTGTCTATACTGTGGGCACTGATAGACCTGGCTATATTGGGGGCACCTATACACCTGACTACATATACTGGGGACACCTATACACCTGGCTGCAAATACTGGGGACACCTATACACCTGGCTACATATACTGGGGAGACCAATAAACATGGCACTTATACACCTGGCTACATATACTGGGGACACCTATAGACCTGGCTACATATACTGTGGAGAACAATAGATCTGGCTATCTATTCTGGAGCCACCTATAGACTTGGCTCTCTGTACTGGGGACACCTATAGACCTGGCTACCTATTCTGGAGACACCTGTAGACCTGGCTATCTATACTGGGGACACCCATAGACCTGGCTACCTATTCTGTGGACCCCCATAGACCTGGCTACCTATACTGGGGACACCTATAGACCTGGATACCTGTACAGGCAACACCTATAGGCCTGGTTACTTCCACTGGGGATACCTTTTGACCTGGTTACCTATACTGGGGGCACCTATTTTGAGGGAACTGCTGCCAGATTAACTATTTTTGGGGAACAGCTGCCAGATTACGTGTATTTTTGGGGAACCGCTGCCAGATTGTGTATGTTGGGGGAACCACTGCTTTCAGATTTTGTGTATTTTGGGGGAATCACTGCTGCCAGATTACATGTATTTTGGGTGATCCGCTGCCAGATTACACATATTTTGGGGAACCGCTGCCAAATTATGTGTATTTGGGGGAACGGCTGCTGCCAGATTACATCTATTTTGGGGGAACCACTGCCATGTTATCTGTATTTTGGAGGAACCTCTGCCATATTGCATAGATTTTTGGTGAAATGCTGTCAGATTACATGTATTTTGGGGGTAAACACTATGGCAGAGTTCAAACTTCCCCGGCAGACCTTTTACACTACTGCTAAGGTCATGTATATTTTGCCCCACCCCTGACCACACCCACATTCTGTTGCATGACCACACCCATTTTTCGGTGCAGGGTTGTTTGTCAGTGTAAGATATCTGTTGGCAGTAAATTATTATATCTTAGTCTGTGAAAAATAACATGGAATGTGGGCCAACACTGGTACTGGGCCCCATAATCTCCTATTGCCTGGGGGCCCCATGAGTTGTCAGTCCGCCTCTGAATAATAATAATACATGATAATAATTAATGACTGCTGGCCTGCTGTAGCTCCATTTTTGTAAAACAACTACAGTATTTCTATTAAATATAATATAGAAATTAGTATAAAACAATTATTGTTCTAACAGGATATTACATATATTAATAATAATAATAATAATAATAATAATAATAATACTCACTTTTTATTATGGAGTTTACACTTCTTTATGCTTCTGTTTATTTTTTACATAGTGTTTGTGCGCTTAAAGAGCTGTTTGGTAAATCAACTTCTCAAATCACAGATTTAATCCTACAATGCTATTAGTTTTGTACTGCAGTTTTTGATTGAAAAAATAAATAAATAAATAATTGTTTGACCTGTGTAATCCTATTTGAATGTTTCTCTTCCAGGCTGTATACTTGTAGATTGCTTGCGGTTTAGTTAGGGGCAGCATCCAATGACTTAATTCCCAGTCCTGTACTTCAGAGGAAGGAGATGCAGAATTGTGGCCTGTGTTCCTGTGTGCACGCAGCACTGCTGTAGGCAATGGGAAAGTTAACCTTTTGTTCAACCAACCCTTACCAAAGATTACATACATTATTAAACAGAACAATATTTGATGCTGTATTACTTGTAGCAGCACTTTCCAATTTTAAAGAAAGAGTACATTAATATACAATCCTGACATGTTGCTTTTCTTGTGCAGGCGGTCACTAGGGATGTGCACATGGATTTCCTGGAAATACAACTTTCGCAATGGAATTTCGTAATTTCGAGTTCAAAGTTGGATTTCACTGAATTTTGACATCTTAAAGGTAGCATCAGGGAATTAAAAAAAAAATCAGATCTTCTTACCTGGGGCTTGCTGTAGCCCCTGAAAGGCTAAATGTCCCTCGCCGCAGCTCCAATCCAAGATGGTCTCCCGGGGCTCTCTCTGTAGCAGCCACCAACCCGGCCAGGTCAGCGGCCTTTGCATATGCGTTCATGTACGGCTGTGCCGCTCGAGATTGCCCTCCTGTGGCCAGGAACGTTCTCTGGATAGGCAGTACTTCTGCGTCCGCACAGAAAGCTCGCAGCTATAGGAGCGCGATTGCAAGCACGCTTGCACATGCACAGAGGCCGCCAGGTCTGCGGCTGCCATGGAGAGGACTTCAGGAGACCAGCTTGGAGTGGAGCAAGGGACACATAGCCCTCAAGGCCCGAAGGAAGCCCCAGGTACAAAGATCTGATTTTTTTTTTAAATTCCGTGATGTTTCCTTCAAAATTTAAAGCTACAGTACCTCTTGTCTATGAAGAAAACCTTCCTTTACCGCATCATCAACCAGGTTGCAGATCCCATTAAAAATACCTTCATACGTAAAAATATGTATTACCGTACTATGTACCCCATGTTTGTTTATTTCCCTGTACTGAAATATGTTGGTGCTTTATAAATCAATAAAAATAATGAATGGGACTGTGGTAGAGTTAGTATTGTAAGGATTTTACTGCATACTTGAATGAAAATATTCAAAAACTAAATACCAAAGCAACAATCATGAGATTATTATTACATTAATAGTACTATATTGTAATTCTACAATCTCCTTTCTTTCATAAAATAAATAGTTATGGGGTCTTTAGTGACCTTTCAAACTGCAACGTTTGTATTTTTTGACATATGGGAACAATGTTGACCACCAGAGGTTTAATTAGGGAATGAGAGATGGGTAGCAAAAAGATGAAAGGTCAACAGCTGTTTTTTATTTGTTAATAGTTAAAATGCCTCATCCATTGAATATTGTCATGCATTTCAGTCTAAAACTTTAAAATGAGTGATCTGAATAATTATAAAACTTTTTTTTCCCTTGGGATTCCATTCTTTGTTCCTGTGTCTCGTGTTGTCACCTTCCAATGCTCTGTTCCTTCAAAGCTTCCTCTTTTGCTTTTAAACAGGTGCCTAATCCCTTTACCTTGTGTGGTGTGCAGCCCAGAACCAGTATGCCTTAGCATTCGCTGAGGCCCCATTCCACGCATGTGCACAGGCTGTGATATGATAAATCCTGCCGTCTGTTTCTCCTCTCTGAAGAGCTGGTGTCAGCCTTTGATAAATCCCTCTTTGTTGCTTATCTTGCACAAGGCACAAACACTTAATAATGCAGAATAAATCTCTGCCGGCCTTCCTTTCAGGCCTGGAGCATTGGATGGACCCGCCATAAATTCTCATGTCCATAATGTTTTCATTGGCTTTAATTTGGCTCTGGGGTGTGCAGGTCAGGCCTGCTTGATAGCAGGCGGAGAAGATGGAGGAAAAACAAACACATCCCGTGAGAAATTGTCACGCTAAAATATGTTATAGTAAAGGCAGGGCTCAGACAAAAAAACTTGTAGGGCAGATGACAGGTTATTACTATAGTTGTTAAAGTGAAAAAGAAAATTGCCACAGGATACAGATAACCTAAAGTGTACCTCGTCTTAAAATATACCAGAGACAAATACAAAAAAAATAGATACTTACCTAAGAATATGGAAGCCTGGGGATTCTCCAGAGGATGGCCCCCACCACTGCCTCACCCCTGGACCCCTGAAACATCCCAGGTTGTCAGATATGTTATCATGGCTTCACTCCTTTTCATGCACAACTGTATCCATACTGTACCCATGCACAGCCGTGTCTGCATAGTAACCCAAAGCCACTTGTAAACAAGCAACTTCCTGCTACTATGAAGGCGGGGCTATACTTACAATGCAAAGTATGGCAATGCTTGTGCATGAAGAGAAGTGCAGTCACAATCATAAAGAGGGTCCCGGGCAGCAGCAATGGTTTCTAGGAGTAGAGATGGCCCGAACGGTTCGCTTCCGAACAGTTCCCGGCAAACTTCCGGGGTTCGCGATAGCGGAGAACCGTGAACTTTTCCGGAAGTTCGGTTCGCCCCAGTGCATTATGAGGGTCAACTTTGACCCTCTACATCACAGTCAGCAGGCACATTGTAGCCAATTAGGCTACACTCCTTCCTGGAGCCACTCCCCCCCTTATAAAAGGCAGGCAGCATCAGGCATTGGACTCACTTGTGTGCCTGCAGTAATTAGAGAAGGGAGAGCTGCTGCAGACTCTCATAGGGAAAGCTTAGTTAGGCTCTTGTAGGTTTCTTAGCTTGCTCCTTGATGATTCTTATTGCTAAAAAAGCACCCCACAACAGCTCTTTTAAGAGCTAATCTTGTTCTTGTGATCTATTTTTTTTTGTGTGTGTGTCCCACTAACACTTGTGTTGCAGACAGCCTTGATAATTCCTACTGTGTGTGCCACTGCCAGGCCCAGTACATTCAGTGACTACCTGTGTGTGTGACAGGTGCACATGTAATACCCACTGCATATACTTACCTGTTGTTCACAGTGCACCCACCCACCTACGTGAGTGCACACAGTGTCACTGTGCCTGTGCGGTACCTGTCTGTGCGTGAAAGGTGCACATTGTAATACCTACTGCATATACCTACCTGTTGTTCACTGTTCTCCCACCCACCTAAGTGAGCGCACGCAGTTTCACTGTGCCTTTCTGGTACCTGTCTGTGTGTGACAGGTGCACATTGTAATATCCACTGCATAAACCTACCTGTTGTTCACTGTACACCCACCCACCCACGTGAGCGCACGCAGTGTCACTGTGCCTGTCCGGTACCTGTCTGTGTGTGACAGGTACAAATTGTAATACCCACTGCATATACCTACCTGTTGTTCACTGTGCACCCACCCACCTACGTGAGCGCACACAGTGTCACTGTGCCTGTCCGGTACCTGTCTGTGTGTGACAGATGCACATTGTAATACTGATCACTGCATATACCCACTACTACCTGTTGTTCACTTCAGTGCACCCACCCACCGACGTGAGCGCACGCAGTGTGATATACCACTCCGTGCTTACCTGTTAACTGCACCTGTGTAACTGCATTGTATTACTCAAGTCAGTGCATACCTTTCACTTCATCCTCCCTGATATGGACAAAACGGACAAAACAGGTAGAGGCAGAGGTAGAGGCAGACCCAGAGCAAGTCCACCCGGCAGGTCTGTGCGAGGTCTTGCTGATGTGATTTTGTGCGGCCCTGGACCAAAGTACAGTGCTCAGAAGAAGGAAAGTCCCATCAACTCCCAAGATTGTCAGAACGTGGTTGACTATTTAACACAGAACACCTCATCTTCCGCAGCCACCAGCGCTACTCCAAGTACCACATCCGCTACATTTGACAGTTCGCAGGAGTTATTTGGTGGGGAAATCACTTATGCACAGCCATTATTGTTACAACCAGATGAAGGCTCTAAGCTAGTTACACCACCTCATATGTCTGAGTTAGGCGACACTATGGACGTAACGTGTGCGGAGGGGGACGATGAAGTACCTGCTGTTGGTGCAGTTTTGGAGGTGTCTGAGGCAAACAAAGCTAGGCAGGATGATTATGATGATGACGATGATACGGATCCCATGTATGTTCCCAATAGAGGAGATGAACAAGGGGACAGTTCAGAGGGGGAGTCAGAGAGGTGTAGGAGGAGACAAGTTCCTGAAAGAAGCAGGGGGAGGTCGTCATCAAAAACAGCTGTTGGCAGTGTCCGGTGGCATGTATCGCCACCTATGTACAGCCAGCCAACATGCCCTTTAACGTCAGTTGCTGATGCCACCATAGTGCCATCACCCCAGGGGGGCTCAGTGGTTTGGAAATTTTTTAGTGTGTCTGCCTCAGATCGGAGCAATGCCATCTGTTCTCTCTGCCTCCAAAAATTGAGCCGTGGAAAGGCCAACTCTCACGTAGGGACAAGTGCCTTACGAAGGCACATGGAGAAAAGGCACAAACTGCAATGGGAAGAGCACCTGAGTAAAAGCAGCACACAAAAGAAAAGCCACCCTCCTTCTCCTCTTCCTCCTTCAGGTGCATCATCTTCAGCCGCTTTCTCATTTGCACTTCACAGTCACCCTCCTCCACTTCGCCTCTGACCTTGAGCGGTTCCTGCTCCTCTGCCCACAGCAGCCAGGTGTCTGTGAAGGAAATATTTGAGCGGAAGAAGCCAATTTCTGCCAGTCACCCCCTTGTCCGGTGCCTGACAGCTGGCTTGGTGGAACTGTTAGCTCGCCAGCTGTTACCATACAAGCTGGTGGACTCTGAGGCCTTCCGTAAATTTGTGGCCATTGGGACACCGTAGTGGAAGATGCCAGGCCGCAATTATTTCTCTAAAAAGGCGATACCCAAACTGCACCGTGAAGTTGTGAGGCAAGTGGTGTAATCTCTGGCACAAAGCATTGGGTCAAGGGTCCACCTGACCACGGATGCCTGGTCTGCCAAGCACGGTCAGGGAAGGTTCATTACTTACACAGCCCATTGGGTCAACCTGGTGACCGATGGCAAGCAGGGAGTACATGGCTGTGCAGCGGACCAACTTGTGACACCTCCATGGCTTGCAGGCAAGCCTCCTGCCACCTCCTCTCCTCCTGCTACATCCTCTTCGCTGTTGTCATCCTCCTCCTCCTTGGCTGAGTGGCAGTTCAACTCTACTGGTGCTGCGATCTCCTCTCCAGCTACACAGCCCCAGCTCCCCAGGGCCTATGCTGTATGCCAGGTACGACGGTGTCATGCCATCTTAGACATGTCTTGCCTCAAAGCAGAGAGTCACACTGGACCAGCTTTCCTGGCTGCTCTTAACAAATAGGTGGATCAGTGGCTGACCCCGCACCAGCTGGAGATCGGCAATGTGGTGTGTGACAACTGCAGAAATCTCATTTCCATGTTAAATTTGGGAAAGCTGTCACATGTACACTGCATGGCAAATGTGCTGAATCTAGTCATTCAAAGATTTGGGTCAAAGTACCCAGGCTTAGAGGACGTCCTGAAGCAGGCCAGGAAGTTGTGTGGGCATTTCAGGCGGTCTTACACGGCCATGGCACACTTTGCCGGGATTCAGGGGAGAAACAAGTTGCCGGTGAGATGCCTGATTTGCGATAGCCCGACTTGCTGGAATTCGACCCTCCTTATGTTCTCTCGCCTGCTAGAACAGGAGAACGCCGTCACCCAGTACTTCTACAATTTCAGTAGAAGGACACAATCTGGGGAGATGGGGATGTTCTGGCCCTACAACTAGACACTGATGCAAAATGCATGCAGGCTCATGCGGCCGTTTGAGGAGGTGACCAACCTGCTGAGTCGCAGTGAAGGCACCATCAGTGACTTGATCCCATACGCTTACTTCCTGGAGCGTGCCATGCGTAGAGTGGTGGATCAAGCTGTGGAGGAGCGTGAAGAGGAACAGTTACAGGAGGAAGTGTTGTGGGATCAATTCTCATCAGAACCAGATGTTTCCTCAACACCTGTGGCAGCACAGAGGGGGGAGGAGGAGGAAGAGTCTTGTGGGGAAGAGGAGTCAGACGTAAATGATGAGGAAGGTGTTTCTTTGGAGGAGGAGGTGGTGGCAGAAGAACAAGCGCAGCAGGCGTCACAGTGGGCTTGTGCTGCTCAACGTTCCCGTGGTATTGTTCGTGGCTGGGGGGAGGAGGAGGACTTACCTGACGTCACTGAGGAAGAGCCTGTTGAGGGACCCCTGTATAAAAAAACTCAAGGGGAATGAGCTGTACTGGGTGGCCACGATACTAGACCCTCGGTATAGGCACAAAGTGGCTGACATGTTACCAACTCACCTGAAGGCAGAAAGGATGCAGCACTTGCAGAACAAGCTGGCAACTATGCTTTACAATGCAATTAAGGGTAATGTCACAGCACAACGCAATAAAGGTACCACTGCCAGCGAACCTTCTCCCATGTCCACGCAGGCAAGGACAGGACGCTCCAGTGATCTCATGGTGATGTCGGACATGCGGACATTCTTTAGTCCAACGCTTCGCCTTAGCGCTTCTGGATCCACTCCCCACAAATGCCTGGACCGGCAGGTAGCCGCCTACCTGGCCTTAAAGTGGATCCGAGGTGAAATTTTACACATTGCATAATTGTGTTCCTTTCCTATTGCTTATAGGGCATTCCTCAAGCCAAATACTTTTTTGTTTTTGTTTTAATACTCTAATTCCCTATAAACTAAAAAAGCCACGCCCACAGGGTTTCAGAGAGCCTTGGCAGTAGCAAGGGCTCATGGGAGCTCGGTCTGGGCAGGAGGAGGGGGAGGTGTTACTAGCCATTGATTTCAGAGGCAGAGGGGAGGAGGGAGGAGGAGAGGGGATTAGGCTGATAGCTCAAGATACAGATAAGCCTGCCTCTGTCTAATGTTTACAAACAACATGTCTGCTGTCATAGTATCACAGGAATAAATAATCATATTCTATTAAAACTGTTTGCAGCTAGATTTGCTGTGTAAACCATCTAAACTTTAGATAAGATATATAGACAAGTTACTTGTTATAGTTCGTTTTTCATCTCGGATCCGCTTTATGGGCCTGATTCACAAAGCGGTGCTAACAGTTAGCACGCTGGTGAAAAGCCCTTTATCATGCCTAAACTCAGTTTAGGCATGATAAGTTTAGGTGTGATAAGTTTAGGTGTGATAAGTTTAGGCATGTTAAGTTTAGGTGTGATAAGTTTAGGCATGATAAGTTTAAGCACCAAGGGCTCGATTCACCAAGCGGTGCAAAGTGTTAGCACCGTGGTGAAAAGGCCCTCTTCACGGCCTAAAGTCACTTTAGGCATGATAAGAAGGGCTTCGCGCGAAGTTTCCGCGCGTAAAGTTTTGCGCGCGCTCCCGCGTGCGTGCGCGCGAAGCGCCCCGCACTTCGCGCGATGCGCCCATTAAACCCTATGGGACTTTGCGCGCGCGCCTGTGCGGGTGCGCGCGCAAAACTTTGCGCGCGATAACTTCGCGCGAAGTGCAGGCAAAAACGGTGCTAACTCAGTGGTGAAGAGGTCATCACGCCTAAAGTCCTTTAGGCGTGATAACTGGGTTAGCACCGCTTGGTGAATCGAGCCCCAACTGCGTTAGCACCGCAGTGCACAGCGGATCAAAAGTTTTGCTCTAGCAAAGTCTGGTGCACTTCGCATACAGTTCAATGGCGCTGCTTTGCGTGCGGGACTTTGCATGCGATCTAAACTTATCTAAACTTAGCATGCCTAAACTTATCATGCCTAAACTTATCACGCCTAAACTTATCACACCTAGGCCCATATGCAATTCACTTTTTCACCTGAGTTTTCTCCTAGGTGATATTTTTAAATTTGTCAATAAAATGCATTTCAAGCCATCAGAAAGCAAGAAAATGCTCAAAATAATTTTGATAGTACTTTTTCATTTTCTTTTTGGTACTTTTTTAGTTTTAAAGTGCTGGAAAGTTATTTTAATTTGAAGATGAAAAATTATCTCCTAGGAGAAAAGTCAGGTGAAAAAGTGAATTGCATATGGAACTGGCTCTTCACCAGCGTGGTGCAATGGTTATCATGCCTAAAGTCTCTAACTGGGTTAGCACCGCTTTGTGAATCGAGCCCTAAGTGTGGATGTAGACACTGGGCCTGATTCACAAAGCGGTGCTAACCCAGTTAGCACGCCTAAAAGACTTTAGGCATGATAACCATTGCACCATGCTGGTGAAAAGCCAGTTTAGGTGTGATAAGTTTAGGTGTGATAAGTTTAGGTGTGATAAGTTTAGGCATGCTAAGTTTAGATAAGTGTAGATAGCGTGCAAAGTCCCGAATGCAAAGCAGCGCCATTAAACTCTATGCGAAGTGCACCAGACTTTGCTAGCGCAAAACTTTTGATCAGCTGTGCACTGCGGTGCTAACGCAGTTGGTGCTTAAACTTATCATGCCTAAACTTATCACACCTAAACTTATCATGCCTAAACTTATCACACCCAGGGCCGGATTTCTGGCAAGGCCAACCTAGGCAGTGGCCTAGGGCGGCAGATAATCAGCCCTTGTTTAGGGCGGCTGATGGGTGTCAAAGCAAACACACTATCAAAGTGCTTTCCTGCCCAGCCATCATTCATTCTGGCCAGCGGCTACACTCTACCATTACACAAGCAGCCAGCACTGTATGGCGTGAGGCCGCCAGACCCGATCCATCCTCGGCCACCCTCTGCTATCTTCAAACTCTGATGCAGGGCGGCCGCAAACGGACCGGGTCTGGCTGCCTCACATTACAGTGCTAGCTGCTTGTGTAACGGTGGAGGAGAGTGGATCCGGCGGCCAAAATGAATGATTTGATATCATGATTGCACAGCACAGGAAGCGTGGATGGCCAGGCACAGCACAGTGCACGAACTTGAAGGCTGGGTGACCGGGCTGCAGGCACACGTGGAGGAAGATACCAGCGGGAAGAAGCAGCAAATATACAGTTCCGTGAGCCTCAGCCTGCAGTTCAGCCTGGCCAGGGAGAACTTCAACTTCTGCAGAGATTAGGAGACGCAGGGCAGCTGTTTATTCCTTTCCCCTCCGGTACGAGTCAGACACGCAGCAAAGCACGGGGGAAGGGGAGAGAGCTCAGCTGAACGGAATTCAGCGAGCTCACATGGGGAGAAGGACTCTTATGGCTGGCTGCAGGAAGCTGGATGATTGATGTGGCCTGAGTCTCTGAAGCTGTTACCTGGCCTGCATGCATGCATGTGAGTACCTGTCCTGCTTCTGAGTCCTGACACCCTCTCTCCCACCCCACAGCATTAGGTGGTCCATTTGTCCCCTTCCTCTCTATTAAGGCACCACTGCACCCAGCAAGCTCCCCTCCCTTTCCATAGAGCTACCACTGCTCAGCAAACTCCCCCATCTTTAATATAGAGATCCTACCACTGCTCCCAGCAAGCCCCCCACTTCTTTAGAGAGGTACTACTGCTCCCAGCACACCATCCCTTGTTATAGAGGCACTACTGCTCCCAGTAAGTCTCCCCACCATTTATATAGTTACTACAGCTGCCAGCATGCCCCCCTCCCCCCCCCTCCTCTGTAGATGCATTAGAGATTCCAGCAAGCCCTCCCACCCCCAGCATGCACCTCTCCTCCATAGAGCCCCCCCTTTCCATAGAGGTACCACAGATCCCAGCATTGTTTTCCCTCGGGGACCCAGTGCCATCTGGTGTGTCGTCGTCCCCCCCCCCCTTTCCCTGGTCTCCCCTAAAGTGAATAGTGGTCCCCCAGAGCTTCGCAGCAGAGCACACTGACACCCAGCTGGCATGCTCCTCTGCATGTTTTTCCGTCTTGAGTGTGTACATGTCGTCAGGTCACAGAGATGAGGCATCCACGAGGATGAAGCCACCAGAGGAGCAAGGCAGCCAGATGGGTGAGCGCGCTCCACTGAAAATGTTCTGCAGGGGACCACTATTCACATTGGAGGAGGCCTGGGGGGCCCAGCAGCCATCTTTGAGGCCTTAGGGGATAACCGATACTATATGGAACGTGGTGCCTCTATGGAAGAGGAGGTACATGCTGGGAGCTGTGGTGCCTCTATGGAGGAGGGAGCATGCTGGGAGCTGTGGTGTCTCTATGGAGGGAAGGAGCACGCTGGGAGCTGTGGTACTTCTATAAAAAGGGTGTGTAGGGCTTGCTGACAGCTGTGGTGCCTCTATGGAGGAGGGGGTAGTCCAGGGGCTTCCTGTAATTTTCCTCTACCCCACCTTTCCAGTGCTGGGTTCCTCTCTAGTTAAATGGGTCTCTTCAGTATGCAACTGTGACTGTGAGCGAGTGTATCTGTATTGGGTATGGGCAAGTAAGGTCTGCACATGCCCAGTTACAGAGTAAAAAAAAAGCATTGCACAAGTGCCTTAGTTCTACTGGGCTTGCACAGACCTTACTTGTACATGCCCAGTACGGACACGCTCATGCCTGCACAATGAATAAACCTATTCGAGCAGAGAGTGACCCAGCTTGTGACAGATGGCCTTGGGCAGTAGAATGTACAAATGCGGCCCTGGTGATTAGACACAGATGATGGGGAATTAAACAGCAGTGTTCTCCCCAGGCTCTTTTAGCCGGGTGCTCCACCCGGCTATTTTTGGTGAGCACCCGGCCGTCATCGGCTCACCTCCTCCAATTCTGTAAGCAGAGAAGCACCGGCCCTGCATTCTCTCATCTCGCCCCACCCGGCTAATTTTTCATACCACCCGGCTACATTTTCAAACCACCGGGCTGGAAAAAAATTCTGGGGAGAACACTGAACAGGCTAAAAACTAAATACATACATGGTGCATTTCTCTATGTTTTCCTTCTGTCCTGTGCAAGACTCCATGGGCTCGATTCACAAAGCGGTGCTAACCCAGTTAGCATGCCTAAAAGACTTTAGGCATGATAACCATTGCACCATGCTGGTGAAAAGCCAGTTTAGGCGTGATAAGTTTAGGTGTGATAAGTTTAGGTGTGATAAGTTTAGGCATGCTAAGTTTAGATAAGTTTAGATCGCTTGCAAAGTCCCGCACGCAAAGCAGCGCCATTAAACTTTATACAAAGTGCACCAGTCTTTGCTAGCGTAAAACTTTTGATCAGCTGTGCACTGCGGTGCTAACGCAGTTGGCGCTTAAACTTAGCATGCCTAAACTTATCACACCTAAACTTATCATGCCTAAACTTATCACACCTAAACTTATCACACCTAAACTTATCATGCCTAAACTGAGTTTAGGCATGATAAAGGGCTTTTCACCAGCGTGCTAACTGTTAGCACCGCTTTGTGAATCAGGCCCACTGTGAGCAGTGATGAACCCTTGGACTACTGGGTGCGCAGGCTTGACCTGTGGCCAGAGCTGTCCCAATTTGCCATCCAACTCTGTCAAGCCCTGCTTCAAGCGTTCCTGTCAGAAAGGACCTTCAGCGCAGCTGGAGGCATTGTCACTGAGAAGAGAAGTCGCCTAAGTCACAAAAGTGTTCAGTACCTCACCTTTATCAAAATAAATGAGGCATGGATCCCGGAGGCCTATTTGCCCGTCCCAAGACTAAGTCTGTCCCCACACACAGCATCTCTTCCTGCGCGCCGTGTGACTGCCTGCCCCAAGACTAAGTTGCTCCCCACACAGCACCTCGCTGTGCCTTTGTTAAATTGTCCTGGGTGATAATAATCCTATATATAACATGAGTTTCGCAAAATTACGTAGTTATGCTTCCTCTCTTCCACCACCAGGCAGTAATGTAACACTGACACTGGCTTACGATCACGTTATATCATGTGATCAGAACGCTGAAGAGAATGCCGGGAGAGCAGCGCCATGGGTGGATGAAAAGGCAAAGCCGATCCAGCCGCATGGAACAGGTAAATATAAAAACGCTCCCTGCACCACTCTGTATAGCTGCATTAGGAGGATAGCAATATGTGTCGTTAGAAGATGCCCTGACATGTATCTAACTCGAGATGATGTATGCAGGGCTGTTAACAGGTTAAGTATAAAATATTGAAAAGTTCTCAGTTAGGCTCCAGCACACCATTTACATTTGTATTTAATGGAGATTTGCAAAGTCTATGGCTGCAATTTTTGAAATATAATGTCTGGCCAGCTGACAAGCTTCATCACAGAACCACCTCACAGATATGCAGGCTTATCAGGGGAGCATAACTGCTGCTTTCCATTTTCTAATTAAAGTTTTTTTAAAAAGTCCATTTCCTTCAAAGCCCAATTATTATCTTTTATCCTTGACCTTGCACAGTTTTTTTTGGATAACAGACAGACATCGTATTTTCCAAGCCCTCCCATCCTGACGCTTCATCATGGCCAAAGTTTAGATCTCGAGTGCAAACACCTCCCGCAAACAAACATCCTCTGCACTTGACAACGATCCCGCGTCTGAGCCGCCTAATCAAGGCTGATAACAAAAGCCGCAATTAGTCACAGGCCAGACTTCTCTCCCTTGCTGAACAGGAAATAGACGTTTCCTGCTATTCCACATCCAGCAAGCTGAGTATTAATTATCCTCCTTCTCCGGCACACAGACACTAAGAGGACGGCAGAAAACACCCCGGCACTTTCAGAACTTGTGCCAATCGACACATTCCAAATTAAACAGCAATGAATTCAGACTGAAAACATCTTTTCGGAAAATAAAATGGGTAATTAATTCAGAAATGAAGTTACAAGCATAATTGGACTTTTTTCCTCCTCCTGGCGGTGCTCCTATATTTTTTTTCCCGTTTCCTATGAAAACATTGACCAAGTGAAGTGAAGATACTGTGTTGTTGAATTGTTAAGCGTCTCTTTATTATTTCACTTCAAAAGAACTGTGCGGAATTGGTGGGAGAAAGACCTCGGCAGTGTGACAGTGAAGAATGGCTTCTTGCTAGAGAACGGGTTCCCAGACTCCAGTATGCTCAGCTGTAATTATGTGTTTATCATTTGCTTAAACATATGAAGACTTGTCACGACCTGGGCTGTCTTCCATCTGGAGCATAAAGAATCTCATTCAAGCTTACAGTACTTAAAGTAAATCTATGACGGGGGGACCAAGTTCTAGTTTACTTAATTGGGGATTCTTCCAGACCCCCTGTACTGTTACAAGTCCTTTGGTTCCTTCCTAGTCCACTCCATTATGCCACTGTGCCCCTCCGAAAGATCGCCCATTGCTAGTTGCTGTTGATGCATGGCCCAGGCCCTGCACCTCTTTGATCGCACTCCTGTGGCTGGGAGAATTTTGCACATCTGCAGAAGGCTCTTGGCCAAGGGACTGAGATCGAGGGGGCATGAGGCCGGGCCATGCATGCACAGTAGCCTCTGACTGGTCCAGTTGGCAAACCTTCAGAGGGGTACAATCACACATCGACCATGAAGACCGGGGAGCAAATGGAGAGACCTGTAAGGCTTCAGAGCCTAGAAGAAGCTCCAGGTAAGTAATATTATTTTTCTCCTTACTCCGGTACAATTTAATACATCCAAGCCTTGTTTATACGGGTAAACTTCAAAGCAGGGATGGTCGTAGTCAGCCAACTTCGCTATGCTGGAAATACGCCTAGTTTTACGCAATTGCGATTCGCCAAACTACGGCTTCAAAATCAAATATTCACTTCGTATGCATTTCGTAGACTACGTGTTAAAATACACAATTACGCGTAGTGCGAAGCGTAGTGTATGCGGATGCTTATGCCCGCATGCAGAAAATTGTACGCATTAATTCCTTTTTAAAGCCTTATACAGGGAACTCTTCTATGCGTACATTCCTGTTTCCATTTTACATTTGTAAGCATACAATCGCACACAGAAAATTAGTTGCGAGTAACGCATTCGTAGTTCACTACACAATACACAAGTTAACCACACATAGAGGGCGTAAGCTATGCATAGCGGTACTTCGCTACGCGTAAATTCGTAAGCCTAGTTTTGAAACTTTACCTACGAACTACGATGCGTAGATTCGAACTACGATGTGTGGGATATAATAGAGACACTGGTGGTGTGGGACATAATAGAGACACTGGTGGTGCGGGACATAATAGAGACACTGGTGGTGCGGGACATAATAGGGACACTGGTGGTGTGGGACAAAATAGAGACGCTGGTGGTGTGGGACATAATAGAGACACTGGTGGTGTGGGACATAATAGAGACACTGGTGGTGTGGTGTGGGACATAATAGAGACACTGGTGGTGTGGTGTGGGACATAATAGAGACACTGGTGGTGTGGGACATAATAGAGACACTGGTGGTGTGGGACATAATAGAGACACTGGTGGTGTGGTGTGGGACATAATAGAGACACTGGTGGTGTGGCATGGGACATAATAGAAACACTGGTGGTATGGTGTGGGACATAATAGAGACACTGGTGGTGTGGCATGGGACATAATAGAGACACTGGTGGTGTGGGACATAATAGAGACACTGGTGGTGTGGTGTGGGATATAATAGAGACACTGGTGGTGTGGGAAATAATAGAGACACTGGTGGTGTGATGGTGTGGGACATAATAGAGACACTGGTGGTGTGGGACATAATAGAGACACTGGTGGTGTGGGACATAATAGAGACACTGGTGGGGTGGAACATAATAGAGACACTGGTGGTGTGGTGGTGTGGGACATAATAGAGACACTGGTGGTGTGGGACATAATAGAGACACTGGTGGCGTGGAACATAATAGAGACACTGGTGGTGTGGGACATAATAGAGGCACTGGTGGTGTGGTGTGGGACATAATAGAGACACTGGTGGTGTGGGACATAATAGAGACACTGGTGGTGTGGTGTGGGACATAATAGAGACACTGGTGGTGTGGGACATAATAGAGACACTGGTGGTGTGGGACATAATAGAGGCACTGGTGGTGTGGGACATAATAGAGACACTGGTGGTGTGGGACATAATAGAGGCACTGGTGGTGTGGTGTGGGACATAATAGAGACACTGGTGGTGTGGGACATAATAGAGACACTGGTGGTGTGGGACATAATAGAGACACTGGTGGTGTGGGACATAATAGAGGCACTGGTGGTGTGGTGTGGGACATAATAGAGACACTCGTGGTGTGGGACATAATAGAGACACTGGTGGTGTGGGACATAATAGAGACACTGGTGGTGTGGCGTGGGACATAATAGAGACACTGGTGGTGTGGCGTGGGACATAATAGAGACACTGGTGGTGTGGCATGGGACATAATAGAGGCACTGGTGGTGTGGCGTGGGACATAATAGAGACACTGGTGGTGTGGGACATAATAGAGACACTGGTGGTGTGGCGTGAGACATAATAGAGACACTGGTGGTGTGGGACATAACAGAGACACTGGTGGTGTGGCGTGGGACATAATAGAGACACTGGTGGTGTGGGACATAATAGAGACACTGGTGGTGTGGGACATAATAGAGACACTGGTGGTGTGGCGTGGGACATAATAGAGACACTGGTGGTGTGGCGTGGGACATAATAGAGGCACTGGTGGTGTGGCGTGGGACATAATAGAGACACTGGTGGTGTGGGACATAATAGAGACACTGGTGGTGTGGCGTGGGACATAATAGAGACACTGGTGGTGTGGGACATAACAGAGACACTGGTGGTGTGGCGTGGGACATAATAGAGACACTGGTGGTGTGGGACATAATAGAGACACTGGTGGTGTGGGACATAATAGAGACACTGGTGGTGTGGCGTGGGACATAATAGAGACACTGGTGGTGTGGCGTGGGACATAATAGAGGCACTGGTGGTGTGGCGTGGGACATAATAGAGACACTGGTGGTGTGGGACATACCAGTGCGGTGGTGTGGGACATAATAGAGACACTGGTGGTGTGGCGTGGGACATAATAGAGACACTGGTGGTGTGGGACATACCAGTGCGGTGGTGTGGGACATAATAGAGACACTGGTGGTGTGGCGTGGGACATAATAGAGACACTGGTGGTGTGGCGTGGGACATAATAGAGACACTGGTGGTGTGGCGTGGGACATAATAGAGACACTGGTGGTGTGGCGTGGGACATAATAGAGACACTGGTGGTGTGGCGTGGGACATAATAGAGACACTGGTGGTGTGGCGTGGGACATAATAGAGACACTGGTGGTGTGGCGTGGGACATAATAGAGACACTGGTGGTGTGGGACATACCAGTGCGGTGGTGTGGGACATGCTGCAGGGAGCACACAACAATTCTACATCACTTCTGCAGGGTACGTAGCATGCTTTGTGCATGCTCGTGTTGCTAGGATAACGCACACTACACTACCTGCGTAGCATGTGTTCCCCCAGCAATACAAGCATTATCAAGGCAGTGCAATCTAAAGACACAAACTTTACAGCAAAGTTTACTTTCCGTACAGTTTACTGAAAATGGCCCATGTAGTGGAAACTGGCCACAAGCAAGGCTGGATTTATACATATTGTGCCCCTAGACCAAGTATATTGTGGCTCCCCTTTCTTGTGCTGCGCGGTCCACCATTCCATGTGCAGCCTCCTCTTATATAAGCATGATCCATGTACTGCAGTCCCTTTTGTTTCATAACCAGCTCCCTTGAACATCGTTTCCTCTTTTTCATGTGTTGCTCCCCATTTTCAGTCTGCTCTTTCATATATAGCACCCCCTCTTTCATGTTCAGGTGCCCTCTTTGGCTGAAGCCTTTCCAGAAATCCGGCCCTGGCCACAAGGCTGTAAAGGAATTATTTACATAGACCCCTTTCCCCCACCCTTAATGGGGATTTATTTCCTTGTTTTGAATGCTGGCTGGAGGTGATTACATGTAAATACTTTCTGGCTTAAGAAAGGTGAGTCAGTAAAGCTATGATTTCCTGCTATAAAATGAACTCACTTTTTCACAAACAAGTTCTGAATATCCCCACAGGGACATTTATGTTCGATCTATAGGGCTATTTTTTATCCACCTATTGAGCTCCAGTCAGGTTACACAGCAGATGATAGCGCAGTTTTTGTCCAGGAAGATGCACTGTCTATAGTCCTCAATGATGTCCAGCTTACAATACTACACTGCTGGAGGAAATTATGCAGGTTGGAGAGACTTGTCTGCAGACAATAGGTTATAAAGCACATTTGTCATTGTCTCCAGAGGGGACAGCAGTGTCCTTCCCTATTATGCTGCAAAGCACAGGCTGTTTGTGATCATTATTAAAGTGCAGCATCACCTTCTTAAACTAGGGAAGAATTTAAATTGCAAGTCATCACTTCCATCACTAATCCACTTAAAAGAAAACTGTGCTTACAAGATACAGCTATTCTAAATTCTCCACTCAGCCTCCTGAATGCCCCTCTGCACCAAGTAACTGCTCCTACTTTGCTCCCACCAGGGGTAAAGTGATCAGAAAAGCTTGGACTGTTTATATTAAATGGAAATGAAAGGCTTTTTTAGCCCTCGTTACAAATGCATTAAAAAGTGCATGCTAACATTGCGGGTCAATAATAAAAAAAGCTTCCATTTTACCTCTTCTTTTTACATTTCAATGTTTGTTAGAGGTTTTTATTACCTCACTTGTGCGGAAGGCAGGCCCTGCTGTCCACAGAAATTGGAGGCAAGTATGGACTGCTGTACGTTAATTAGCAGTAGCAATGAGTAAACAAAAGTTGTCATCAGCGCGGGGGGGGGGGTAGTACACTGTTGCTCAAACAGTTTAGAGAAGTCATACATGATTAACTTCACGCCTTGCCACAGAAGGAAGGGGGGGGGACGACATAACAGCTCCTACAGCTTTAAGAAAATTGAGGGACCAATAGTGAAGGCAATAGTGTAGCAAGAAAGTTTGTTTGACAAAGGCTGTGCACCAGTTTCCCCTGGCCTGTGTTAAAGGGAACTAAGCACCCTTTCTTTCCCTGGAATTTGTAAAAGCTATAGGAGCTGCCATGTTTCCCCCTCCCCATCTTGCAGTCCATATTTACAGAAGTTACAGATGCTATCTTCACACATTCCCTCTGAGTACGTTCTTTTAAGCAGTTGTCCTAATCCCCCCCCCCCCTTCCCCACTCTGTTGATGAAACAGTATTGTTTACTTCTGCTAATGAGTGTAATAAAACAATTACTTAAGCCCTTAGCTGCCTGAAATCTCTGTGGTCCGGCAGGCCTGCTCAAGTTGGCTAATAAAACCTCTGCTAAACTTTAAATACAAAAATAAATGGTAAAATTGAAGTTTGTTTTAATAATGAGACATATTAATGGCATACATTTTTAATGTACTATTGAGATGCCCTGGGTGCAAAAATTGGTGCTCGGATCACTTGAAGAATTGTGGCTCATCTCCACCTTGTGCTCTTGTTGTTGTTATTTTTGTGTGTGTGTTTTTTACTTTTCTAAGTTCTGCAGCTGTAGCAGTGTCCCACCATGGTGTATTTATCACATAAATGTGTAGGTTGTTCATCGACTCATCATCTGGCCAGTGCAATGTACAAGGGTGCACATTCCCTAATCATTTCAGTGCATTTAGTGCATTTTAATGCAGCAACAGCTCTGAAAATGTGATAGCTCAGTGTCTGAGCATCTCTTGCCACTCATCTTTATTTTAAAGTGTAACTGTCGGGCATAAAATCAACAATCAATTCTTTATTTTTATCTGGTAAACAAGGAATACGGATGCTAACCAGGCAATCCAAAAGTTAAAATTACTATTATTTTTCTTGTTGATGAAAGATAATTCCCCAGTTTACCTGACTCCATTTGGTATTACACACAAAATTTGGTACACAAAAAGGAAGTTGCAGGGCATGCTGGATTGTCCTTTTTTGCTTCTCTAGCAGAGAAGTAGAAGTAGAGAAGCAAAAGATGAAAACCCAGCATGCCCTGCAACTTCCTTTTTGTGTACCAAGGTTTGTGTGTACCAAATAAGAGTCAGGTAAACTGGGGAATTATCATTTATCAACAAGAAAAGTAATAGTTATTTTAACTTTTGGATTGCCTGGTTAGCAAGCATCCTTATTACTTGTTTACCAGATAAAAGTAAATAATTGATTTTTGATTTTATGCCCGACAGTTACACTTTTAAAGACACATAAACAGTAAAATGAGGCAGAGACAGGGCAGTTTCTAGACTACATTGCACCGAGGGCGAGGGTGTAAAAAGTGCTTGACACACTTGGTATTGAGGATGGGTGGTTGGATGCAGAAAACCATTAAGATGGAATGGGGTCCTAGGCAAGATAGCAGTTTTTGCCCACTGTTAAAGGTCACCTGGCTTTTTTGGTAAGATTTAGTGGAGGTTAGCATCCGCCAGGCTCCAAGACTCTCTCCTGGCCCTAGGCAACTGTCTAGGTTTTCCTTGTGGATGATCTGACTCTGGTTGGATGGGACACCTTTGCTAATGAGGGAATAGGGGAGTGTTAGGTGTTCATCACCACATGGGCCTGGTGACCTCTGAACTCAGTTGTCAGCTCATCACAGAGCAGCCAGAAGGGAGACGAGCAGGAGGGAGGAAGAAATACATCAGGCACAAGCCTGGTCTATAGTTACTTGCTCCACTCTCTCTTAGTTTAGAGCTTGGTATCACCCCCTCTGCTGGCGACACCTGGTGCGGTCTTCCCCACTGACCCTCTCTAGTGACGCCACTGAAAGGAGGGACTTATGAATCAACCTCATAGCAAACCACACAATAACTCTTTCCTCCATCTTGTGTTCAGATGATTTCCCATGCACCATGACTGATTCTCCTACCTGTAAAGTAATTGACTGATAATCATAGGTCCTTTAAACTTCTACAAAAGTGTTTTTTTGGCAATTGAGTTTGTGATTAAACAGCATGATAGCAGAAATATGCTGTTGGTGCTTAATAAAACAAATTAATTGTCATTGCCCTGCATCATCAGGTAGATGGTGACAAGCTGTACACATGAATTTGGCATATAAACGTGAAGTGGATGCAAGGATGCCGGGCTCCAAGCCAGCTCTGCAAACCTCCCTTCCAGATTAAGGGCAGTTAATTACTGTCTAACCTTGAATTACTCTATTTTGCGGAGTTTAAGATTATGCAGCAATAAATACTTGACACGAAGACATTAGTTAAAAGATCCCACCATCAGACAAGCAGCATAATTAGAAGTTATAATTTCAGGGCCTATTCTCAGGGATTTTTGTAATAATATATATATATTTTTTGAAGTGTAGATTGATGTAGATGAAACTTTCAGAAACATTAATGCACTTAATAATGTGAAGCAAGGATGTGCATTTCAATTTTATGTGACAGCAGCCAGCTCCAGCACCACGTTCAGTGATATCGAGAGTTACTTTAACATACACACACATTATCTATCTGTCTATCTATCTATCTATCTATCTATCTATCTATCTATCTATCTATCTATCTATCTATCTATCTATCTATCTACTTGATGAATGGAAAATAGTTTTAAAAAATTGATATTTCATTGGAAAACAGACATATACTGTTTCCTCTGCTGTAATGCTCCATTCATCACTCTGCACTGATGCATTACATGGCCCCATTAGGTCTTATTTTTGAGGGATGTCTTATATTTGAAGCTTTCTTGAAATATAAGATAGGCCTTATTTTCTGGGGAGGTTCTATTTTCGGGGATACACTGTTCCTTCTTAAAATACAAAGTATTTGCGATTATTCAGGTTAGAGTGAGCATCCACCCTGAGGAATCGCCCAGAGGGGGCGGGAAACACGTCGGTGGGTGGAGTTTATGTGTCACGCTGATACCTGCTCCACTGACACTGCTGCATGTGGAGGCTGCTTGTCCTGCCTGCCTTGAGTATCCATCTGGCGCGGTGAGCTGCAGTCAAGCTGCCATTGGAGTGTAGAGCCCTTGAAGCATAGCGCACAAACAGTGTATATGCAGGCAAGAGTGCTGGGCATCCCTGCAATGGGGGTACCCACAGGAAGATCACATAATATGAGGAAGGGGTGAGATAAATACACACATGTATCTATCTATCTATCAAGGAACAGTGTGACATGTGCTTAGCTATGCGTGCAGCTAGATTCCAACTTGATGGTCACTAACTTTTCACTGCAGGTGAAATTTCCCCCCCCAAGGGGTACAATACACACTCCGTATATGCTTAATTGGCCAACATACGATAGACAGTACGCAGTATGTAGTGGTGCTCATCACAAGCTCGTGATCATGAGTAACTCGTGTTCATAAGCCAGCATTCGTGATTGGCTCTTGATCACAAATGCCGATCACAAATGCACTAGTGATTGCACTCGTTATCCGACTCGTGATCACAAGTTACTAGTGATCACTAGTCGTGATTCGTGATTAAAAATCCGCTGTGATTCCTGATTAAAAAGTTTCAAAGGAAAAAATTATAAATTTAATGCGGTAAATGACAGTTAATGTATTTACCGCATTTAAATGTATAATTTTTTCCTTTGAAACTTGATTTTCTCAAAAACGATACAGTCTTTTTGAATTTTTTTCCCTCTTGTTTCCACTGTTTCTAGCATGTAAGGGGGCTTTGCTATTAACCGTTAAAGGGAAGGTTCAGGGAAACGTTTAAAAAAATAAAAATCCATATCCACTTACCTGGGGCTTCCTCCAGCCCGTGGCAGGCAGGAGGTGCCCTCGCCGCCGCTCCAGAGGCTTCCGGTCGTCTTCGGTGGCCGACCCAACCTGGGCAGGCCGGCTGCCAGGTCGGGCTCTTCTGCGCTCCAAGGGCGGGCGCGCTGACATCATCGGATGTCCTCCGGGCTTTACTGCGCAGGCGCATGACGTCAGCGCGCCCGCGTGGGACGCAGAAGAGCCCGTCCTTGGAGCGCAGAAGAGCCCGACCTGGCAGCCGGCCTGGCCAGGTCGGGTCGGCCACCGTAGATGACCGGAAGCCTCTGGAGCGGCGGCGAGGGCACCTCCTGCCTGCTACGGGCTGGAGGAAGCCCCAGGTAAGTGGATATGGATTTTTATTTTTTTAAACGTTTCCCTGAACCTTCCCTTTAATATTACATGCAGTTATTCGACTCAAAACCGCACTTGAGTCGGATATCTGTTTCTATTCGTGATCATGATCACGAGTCAATTCGTAAGTGGGCGGAGTCAAATTTGTGATCACTCAAATGAGGGTATCCGAGCATCACTGGCAGTATGTATGGGTGCCATTCCCATGTCAGTGTGAGTGGTGAATGGGTAATTTACTGTGCCACGTTAGCATAGATAGGACATTGTGTTGCTACTGCTGAATATATGGTACATTACTGTGAGATACACAATGGCTCCGCAGTTTTGACTGTTTTAATAGTGCTGATTTTTGCATGCAAGCAAGCTGCAATGTACAGTTGTATATTTAACTATTAAAGTAACTTACCTATTGGGTTGTTTTGCCAAAAACCCATGCCTCATGTATATTTATTCACGTTTGTTAAGATGGCAATCTGAAGCAAAGGCTGGTTATTAATTTATATTTTATCTTATGCAATGGTAATGATTATATTTTTTCAGTGGATTAAGCATAGGGTGTCTCCCACAGTGCATCACTGCTGCATATGCACGTAATCTCTTTGTCGTCCCCGATAGCTAAACACACCTCCAGATCCACTGGAATGCGATGATGTGTCAGCTTGTAAATATTGCAGAACAAAACTAATCCAACATGCATGCAAACTGTTTCGGATTGGTTGATCCTCGTCAGTGCATGGCATGGATTAATGTTGCTCCATATGGAAGGACTTAAAACACCCAGAGGTACAGACTACCCAACAAGCTCAGGGTGAACCAGAACTCTTGGAGTGTGTAAGGGCCTGAAAAAGCCTTCTTACTAAAATGTTATGCAAAACAGATGTTTGCCTTTTTAAAAATAAGGTATTTGTGATTATTCAGATTGGAGTATTTTAGTAAGGAGGGTTTTTGGTCTCTTTTAGCTCCTTACATACTCCTAGGAGTTGTGGTTCACCATAAGCTTGCTGGGCAATCTGTAACTCTAACAAATTGCATACATGTGTACAGTAGCTTTCTTCTATATCCTATCTAAACACCGATCTGATCACATGGACCCATATGCAATTAACTTTTCCTTCTGAGTTTTCTCCTAGGAGATAATTTTTCATCTTCTATTTAACCACTTCCCGACCGCCGTATGTACAATTGGCGGCCGGGAAGTGCACCCCGCAAGGACCGCCGTATTGACAATTGGCGGCGGTCCTTGTAGGGGCATGGGCGGAGCGATCGCGTCATCAGTGACGCGATCCTCCGCCTCCGCCTGGCGCCGCTCACCCGCCGCAACATCCCGCCGGCCATACGGAAGCGCCGGCGGGATGTTAACCCCGCGATCGCCGCATACAAAGTGTATAATACACTTTGTAATGTTTACAAAGTGTATTATACAGGCTGCCTCCTGCCCTGGTGGTCCCAGTGTCCGAGGGACCACCAGGGCAGGCTGCAGCCACCCTAGTCTGCACCAAGCACACTGATTTTTCCCCCCCCCCTGCCCCAGATCGCCCACAGCACCCATCAGACCCCCCCCTGCCCACCCCCCAGACCCCTGTTTGCACCCAATCACCCCCCTAATCACCCATCAATCACTCCCTGTCACTATCTGTCAACGCTATTTTTTTTTTTATCCCCCACCCTGCTCCCTGCCCCCTCCTGATCACCCCCCACCCCTCAGATTCTCCCCAGACCCCCCCCCCAGACCACCCCCCCTGTTTACTGTATGCATCTATCCCCCTGATCACCTGTCAATCACCTGTCAATCACCTGTCAATCACCTGTCAATCACCCGTCAATCACCCATCAATCACCCCCTGTCACTGCCACCCATCAGCCAGCCCCTAACCTGCCCCTTGCGGGCAATCTGATCACCCCCCCACACCAATAGATCGCCCGCAGATCCGACATCAGATCACCTCCCAAATCCATTGTTTACATCTATTCTCTCCTCTAAACACACACTAATCACCCATCAATCACCCATCAATCACCCCCTATCACCACCTGTCACTTTTACCTATCAGATCAGACCCTAATCTGCCCCTTGCGGGCACCCAATCACCCGCCCACACGCTCAGATTGCCCTCTGACCCCCCCTTATCAATTCACCAGTGCATTAATTACATCTGTTCTTCCCTGTAATAACCCACTGATCACCTGTCAATCACCTGCCAATCACCTATCACCCATCAATCACCCCCTGTCACCCCCTGTCACTGCCACCCATCAATCAGCCCCTAACCTGCCCCTTGCGGGCAATCTGATCACCCACCCACACCATTAGATCGCCCGCAAACCCGCCGTCAGATTACCTCCCAAATGTATTGTTTACATCTGTTATCTTCTCTAAACACCCACTAATTACCCATCAATCACCCATCAATCACCCCCTATCACCACCTGTCACTGTTACCTATCAGATCAGACCCTAATCTGCCCCTTGCGGGCACCCAATCACCCGCCCACACGCTCAGATTGCCCTCAGACCCCCCCCCCCCCCCCCTTATCAATTCGCCAGTGCATTAATTACATCTGTCCTTCCCTGTAATAACCCACTGATCACCTGTCAATCACCTGCCAATCACCTATCACCCATCAATCACCCCGTCACTGCCACCCAACAATCAGCCCCTAACCTGCCCCTTGCGGGCAATCTGATCACCCACCCACACCAATAGATCGCCTGCAGATCCGACATCAGATCACCACCCAAGCGCAGCGTTTACATCTATTCTCTCCTCTAAACACCCACTAATTACCCATCAATCACCCCCTATCACCACCTGTCACTGTTACCCATCAGATCAGACCCTAATCTGCCCCTTGCGGGCACCCAATCGCCCGCCTACACGCTCAGATTGCCCTCAGACCCCCCCTTATCAATTCGCCAGTGCAATATTTACATCTGTTCTCCCCTGTAATAACCCACTGATTACCTGTCAATCACCTATCAATCACCCATCAATCACCCCCTGTCACTGCCACCCATCAATCACCCCCTGTCACTTCCACCCATCAATCACCCGCTGTCACTGCCACCCATCAATCAGACCCTAACCTGCCCCTTGCGGGCAAACTGATCACCCACCCACACCAATAGATCGCCCGCAGATCCGACATCAGATCACCACCCAAGCGCAGTGTTTCCATCTATTCTCTACCCTAAACACCCACTAATTACCCATCAATCACCCCCTGTCACTGCTACCTATCAGATTAGACCCCTATCTGCCCCTAGGGCACTCAATCACCCGCCCACACCCTCAGAATGCCCTCAGACCCCAGCCCTGATCACCTCGCCAGTGCATTGCTTGCATCTATTCCCCCCTCTAATCACACCTTGAGACACCCATCAATCACCTCCTGTCACCCCCTAGCACACCTACCCATCAGATCAGGCCCCAATTTGCCCCGTGTGGGCTCCTGATCACTCGGCCAATCCCTCAGATCCCCCTCAGACCCCCTTCCGATCACCTCCCCAGTGCATTGATTGCATCTATTTTCCCCTCTAACCACCCCCTGAGACACCCATCAATCACCTCCTGTCACCCCCCTAGCACTCCTATCCATCAGATCAGGCCCAATACAACCTGTCATCTAAAAAGCCACCCTGCTTATGACCGGTTCCACAAAATTCGCCCCCTCATAGACCACCTGTCATCAAAATTTGCAGATGCTTATACCCCTGAACAGTCATTTTGAGACATTTGGTTTCCAGACTACTCACGGTTTTGGGCCTGTAAAATGCCAGGGCGGTATAGGAACCCCACAAGTGACCCCATTTTAGAAAAAAAGAAACCCCAAGGTATTCTGTTAGGTGTATGACGAGTTCATAGAAGATTTTATTTTTTGTCAAAAGTTAGCGGAAATTAATTTTTATTGGTTTTTTTTCACAAAGTGTCATTTTTCACTAACTTGTGACAAAAAATAAAATCTTCTATGAACTCGCCATACACCTAACGGAATACCTTGGGGTGTCTTCTTTCTAAAATGGGGTCACTTGTGGGGTTCCTATACTGCCCTGGCATTTTAGGGGCCCTAAACCGCGAGGAGTAGTCTAGAAAACAAATGCTTCAAAATGACCTGTGAATAGGACGTTGGGCCCCTTAGCGCACCTAGGCTGCAAAAAATTGTCACACATGTGGTACCGCTGTACTCAGGAAAAGTAGTATAATGTGTTTTGGGGTGTATTTTTACACATACCCATGCTGGATGGGAGAAATTTCTATGTAAATGGACAATTGTGTGTAAAAAAATCAAACAATTGTCATTTACAGAGATATTTCTCCCACTTAGCATGGGTATGTGTAAAAATACACCCCAAAACGCATTATACTACTTCTCCTGAGTACGGCGGTACCACATGTGTGACACTTTTTTACACCCTAAGTACGCTAAGGGGCCCAAAGTCCAATGAGTACCTTTAGGATTTCACAGGTCATTTTGCGACATTTGGTTTCAAGACTACTCCTCACGGTTTAGGGCCCCTAAAATGCCAGGGCAGTATAGGAACCCCACAAATGACCCCATTCTAGAAAGAAGACACCCAAAGGTATTCCGTACGGAGTATGGTGAGTTCATAGAAGATTTTATTTTTTGTCACAAGTTAGCGGAAAATGACACTTTGTGAAAAAAAACTATTAAAATCAATTTCCGCTAACTTGTGACAAAAAAATAAAAACTTCTATGAACTCACCATACTCCTAACGGAATACCTTGGGGTGTCTTCTTTCTAAAATGGGGTCATTAGTGGGGTTCCTATACTGCCCTGGCATTTTAGGGGCCCTAAACCGTGAGGAGTAGTCTTGAAACAAAAATGACCTGTGAAATCCTAAAGGTACTCATTGGACTTTGGGCCCCTTAGTGCAGTTAGGGTGCAAAAAAGTGCCACACATGTGGTATCGCCGTACTCGGGAGAAGTAGTATAATGTGTTTTGGGGTGTATTTTTACACATACCCATGCTGGGTGGGAGAAATACCTCTGTAAATGACAATCTTTTGATTTTTTTACACACAATTGTCCATTTACAGAGGTATTTCTCCCACCCAGCATGGGTATGTGTAAAAATACACCCCAAAACACATTGTACTACTTCTCCCGAGTACGGCGATACCACATGTGTGGCACTTTTTTGCACCCTAACTGCGCTAAAGGGCCCAAAGTCCAATGAGTACCTTTAGAATTTCACAGGTCATTTTGAGAAATTTCGTTTCAAGACTACTCCTCACGGTTTAGGGCCCCTAAAATGCCAGGGCAGTATAGGAACCCCACTAATGACCCCATTTTAGAAAGAAGACACCCCAAGGTATTCCGTTAGGAGTATGGTGAGTTCATAGAAGATTTTATTTTTTGTCAAAAGTTAGCGGAAAATGACACTTTGTGAAAAAACACAATTAAAATCAATTTCCGCTAACTTTTGACAAAAAAATAAAATCTTCTATGAACTCACTATACTCCTAACGGAATACCTTGGGGTGTCTTCTTTCTAAAATGGGGTCATTTGTGGGGTTCCTATACTGCCCTGGCATTTTAGGGGCCCTAAACCGTGAGGAGTAGTCTTGAAACGAAATTTCTCAAAATGACCTGTGAAATTCTAAAGGTACTCATTGGACTTTGGGCCCTTTAGCGCAGTTAGGGTGCAAAAAAGTGCCACACATGTGGTATCGCCGTACTCAGGAGAAGTAGTATAATGTGTTTTGTGGTGTATTTTTACACATACCCATGCTGAGTGGGAGAAAGATCTCTGTAAATGGACAATTGTATGTAAAAAAAATTAACAAATTGTCATTTACAGAGATATTTCTCCCACCCAGCATGGGTATGTGTAAAAATACACCCCAAAACACATTATACTACTTCTCCTGAGTACGGCAATACCACATGTGTGGCACTTTTTTGCACCCTAACTGCGCTAAGGGGTCCAAAGTCCAATGAGCACCTTCAGGCTTTACAGGGGTGCTTACAATTTAGCACCCCCCAAAATGTCAGGACAGTAAACACACCCCACAAATGACCCCATTTTGGAAAGTAGACACTTCAAGGTATTCAGAGAGGAGCATGGTGAGTCCGTGGCAGATTTCATTTTTTTTTGTCGCAAGTTAGAAGAAATGGAAACTTTTTTTTTTTTTTTCACAAAGTGTCATTTTCCGCTTACTTGTGACAAAAAATAATATCTTCTATGAACTCACTATGCCTCTCAGTGAATACTTTGGGATGTCTTCTTTCCAAAATGGGGTCATTTGGGGGGTATTTATACTATCCTGGAATTCTAGCCCCTCATGAAACATGACAGAGGGTCAGAAAAGTCAGAGATGCTTGAAAATGGGAAAATTCACTTTTTGCACCATAGTTTGTAAACGCTATAACTTTTACCCAAACCAATAAATATACACTGAATGGGGTTTTTTTTATCAAAAACATGTTTGTCCACATTTTTCGCGCTGCATGTATACAGAAATTTTACTTTATTTGAAAACTGTCAGCACAGAAAGTTAAAAAAATCATTTTTTTGCCAAAATTCATGTCTTTTTTGCTGAATATAATAAAAAGTAAAAATCGCAGGAGCAATCAAATAGCACTAAAAGAAAGCTTTATTAGTGACAAGAAAAGGAGCCAAAATTCATTTAGGTGGTAGGTTGTATGAGCGAGCAATAAACCGTGAAAGCTGCAGTGGTCTGAATGGAAAAAAAGTGGCCGGTCCTTAAGGGGTAGAAAGCCCTAGGTCCTCAAGTGGTTAAAATAACTTTCCAGCACTTTGCAATTGAAAAGGTACCTAATAATAGTTATAAAAGTACTATCAAAATTATGTTGAGTGTTCTTTTGCTTATTGGTGATTTAAAATGCATTTTACTGTACTGTATTGACAAGTTTGAAAATATTACAAGAAAACTCAGGAGAAAAAAGTTAATTACATATGGGTCTTGGGGCCTTTACGCAATGTACTTTTTCTCTTAAAGCGGTCTAACACCCAGCATTACAACTTTGCTTTAAAAGATTGCTTACAGCTTAGAAACTATTATGCCAGATTTATTTTAAGCAGAAATTCACTGAATGGGTTAAACATGACATTTTAGTTTTGCATTTAGCTAGAAATCCGCATCTGTGCTGAGGTTTAGATACAAATGTATCTTTGTTTGGAATGCAAATAGACCTCTGAAAAGCCTGGCTGGGAAGCCCTCTGTGCTCTCTCAGAGAGGTGTTTGTTTATTTACATTGTAAATAGATACATTTGTATCTAAACCTCAGCACTGAGGAGGATTTCTAGCTAAATGCAACACTAAAATGTCATGTTTAATCCATTCAGTGAATTTCTGCTAAAAAAAAAAATCTGGCATAATAGTTTCTAAGCTGTAAGCTTTTAAAGCAAAGTTGAAATGCTGGGTGTTAGACCACTTTAAGTTTTCTCCTAGGTGATATATTCACACCTTGTCATAAAATGCCTTTTAAGCCACCAGCAAGTAAGAAAATATTCAAAATAAATTTGCTAGCTCTTTTTCACCTACTTTTGGCTATTTTTTCAATTGTAAAATGCTGAAAGGTTAGTTTAAAGAGAAGACGAAAGTCATTTCCTATGAGATAACTCAGATGAAAAAGTTAATTGCATATGAGTCCTCGTCAATAAAATGCCATCAGCAAGAAAGACAATTCTCAGAATACTCAGATTTTTGACAGTACCTTTTCACCTACTTTTTGATATATTTTTCAGTTGCAGAGTGCTAAAAAGTTATTTTAAAAGGATGAAGAAAATTGATCTCCTACAAGGAAAATTAGGAGAAAAAGGGAATTGACTAAGGGCCAAGGATCCATATGCAATCATTTTTTTCTCCTGAGTTTTCTCCTAGGAGATTTTCATCTTCTATTTAAAGCACTCTGCACTCTGCAATTGGAAAAGTACCAAAAAGTAGGTGAGAAAGTACTGTCCTGTAATTATTTTGAGTATTTTCTTGCTTGCTGGTGATTTAAAATTCATTTTATTGACAAGTTTAAAAATATTACCTAGGAGAGAACTTAATTGCATAGGGGCCAAGGTGTTTTATGTGCAAGACTGATCAGTGTTCACAGCAACATGCCATATTTAAAGACGGAGAAACATTATCATTTATCAGTTATTTCTGTTCAGTTGACATAAGAATACACCCCCATTTAACAATCTGATAATTTTAATCAGATTGTTTATTGATAGAGAGTAAATATTGACTCATCATGGCTGCCAACTGGTATTGGGGTCAGCCATGGATTTGCATCTGTTACTGGAAATTGGTGTCTGTTACTGACGTCTGTCAATCTACCTGTTACTGTAGTCTGTCACCTGTTCCTAGGGTTTGTCATGCAGGTCTATCTGCTACTGTGGTCTGATCTGTTACTATAAACCATAAAGCTCAGTATACATATGCGATCGTGGTCTCCACGGACGATCAACGGGTCACCCGCTAATCGTTTAAAAAACGTATTGCCAGATACATCATGGTGGATTGGTTCTGACCATAAATAGTCTCAGTTAATCGTTCACACAGCACAATGGCAAATTGTCGATCCTTTCAAACTACTTATATGGTGCGGATTTCACACTTCCAGGTCCTCATTTTTGCGCTTCTGATGACTATGGGGTGATGATCATCATTGTACCTTTCTCTGAATTCTGATGACAGTGGTTGCATGTGTCACGTGTTTACAGAGCTCAAAGCTTGCCTACAGGAAATTTTACAGACTTACTAAATAAACAGCTGAAGAGCTGGCTGTAAGTCGTTAGTTGAGAAGAAGAACTTGAAGAGTGAAAACCTCCTCCACACTTTCTTCAAACCTTCTCGTCAAGCAACAGGAAGACTGTGAGCAACTCAGACACGAGCTTTGTATTGATAAGTCAGGAACTGTACTCCAACAGAGACTGCTGGTGAAGATGTAGGTCCAGGCTAAGAAGACAGATGACTTCAAAACAAAATATTACAAACCATGTGTGGATTATTGACTTTATAGTTTTACACACTAGTCCAGACTGTATGTGGTCTAATCATAGACCCTTTATACACATAAGCCAGAGTGAAGGTGCTTATTCCATCATCCAAATTTGACATGAGTGGATCGTATCATATCTAGTGAAGATGAGGCTTTTACCCTACTCTCTCTGCTCGTGAGTACAGAACTCTTTCAGGGGTAGGGGCCACACTATTTTTCTTTTACCTTACTCAGTTCCAAGCTTTAGGGAGGTCTATTTTTCTTCACAATAGCTCAGCTCCATTATCACTATTGTTTGAAGGTTGTCTAACCATGTTTAAACCAGCCATGTGAGATGGAGAAAGCTTCCATGAAACACTTGTTCAATTAAAATGAAGTTATGTGCATTTTACATTCATATGTTAATTCACATGAATAATTAGCCACTAATTAACTCAACACTTTGTTCATGCCTTTTTATTGTTAATGAATCAAGAGGTAAGCTGAAGGCAGGAAAATCCTTAAAAAAAAGAGATAAAGAGTTAAATTGGGCTTAAATATTCACTACATAAGTCCTCTAGTAGCAAAAAACCAAAAGCATCAACAACAACAGAAAACCCTTAATATTAGTAATCCTGGTTATGTGAGTATTGATCCTGACCTTATTTTCATTCTTTTATCCCTGTTTATGCAATCAGAAAAGTATTATGTAGAGACAAATGTAAGGGCTCCTGCTACATAAATCTTTTCTTTTGAGTTATCTCTCTTTTATCTTTTTTTTCACCTTAGGAACAGAAAATATTTTCATAACTCATCTAGCTAGCAGATATGTACTGAGAATTATGTGAGAAACATAGTATTAAACCCATCTAAAACTAATCAGAGATAGATTATATTTGTGTGAATCCTCATTTATCCAGGTCATGATGTTGGAAAAGAAAAACATTAAAACAACTTCACCTTTTCCTGTGCTAGAACAGTGTTTCTCAACATTATTACGGCACGTATCCCTTTACGAGAGGTAGGGTTTGCAGATTGCTTAAGAAGGAGAACAAGGAGCATGCTATTGGGCATTAACCTTTTTTATTTTCAAATCATAAAACCATATTACACTTAGTAGAATGTAAAAGTTACAGGCGTACAATAAAATTGAGGATTTCCCTCCATTGGTGTCTACTCCCGCCCTTCCTTCTCAAGCAGCATTGGTGTAAATTGGAGTATTCAAATCTAATGGGAGAGGAGCCAGCTGAGAGGTGGATCCAGTGCCAGCGTGCTAGCCTATTGTATCATAACGCTTCTCAGCGATTGCTGCCTTCATCTGACCTGACTGGCCATGGCTGAAGGAGAAAGGACAGGACTAGGCACCACTGAAATCCTTGACTTTATTATATGCCTGCAACTTTTACATTCTAAGAAGTGCAATATGGTTTTATGATTTGAAGATAAAAAAACAGGTTAATACATGATGGTGCTCTCCTCGTTCTCCTTCTTAGATGATCATCACTATGCTCATTGTTACCTCAGAAATTGTTTCTGTTGGTCCGTTTGCGCTGTAGCCAGGGGCACAGCCAGGGTACAAGCCAACCACGCCCCTGCTCAGGGCCTCACTTTAGTGAAGGGCCTCTACACGCTTGGTTGGCTGCCATTGCCCTGTGTCCCATGGCCCCCAGCTTCTCCTTCTGTGTCATCACGTCCCCACTCCCTCCTCCCCTCCCTGTGCTCCGTGGCCCTCTTCAGCAATAACTCACATGGCCCTGATCCAGCACCCAACCTCACCGCTCTCCTGCTCACTGCATATTGTCTCCATGGTTACTTCTGCTTGGTGTCTCTGACATCATGAGAGATGCCTGCAAGTAACTATGGAGGCAGGGGGGCACAAATTATGGTACGCTTGGAGCCACAAAGTCCTTAGCTGTGCCCCTGGCTGTAGCGCAGGTATCTTAGTGTTTGCAGAATACCTCATGTTGTAAATAACAACATCTCAACAGCTCAAGTACCCCTTGTTACAGATATATTTGTTAGAAGTTTTCAAAATTTGCGTTTACATTCTTTTAAAACATTTTTTTAATGCTTTTAATTAACTAAAATTACTTTTCATGTATGCATGATTTAGCATATTTGAAATCTTAAAGTCATTGTAATATATTAACTAAGAAAAGTTCAAGTACCCCCTAAACCCAGTACAAGTACCTAATTTATATATCCACATTGTTTCTATGCGACATAATTCCCTCTCTATATTAACCTTCCTTATCCCTTTTTTTAAAGAGAACAGTACTTTTACTAAACTACCCTTAAAATTTCCACTATGATACTGACGATAGTGTTGCCTTAGAGGGCCTTTACAATCCTCGTTCTCATTGCCAACATTGGATATATGTTATCCAGAATACGCTTTTTAAAAGCGCGAGTATTGGCATGACTAATGTGGATATATAAATTAGGTACACTAGCACCATCAGGTTTGAACTCTGAAATTGACTTCTCAGTATATTTGAACTAATTTGCAATAGAGATATTAGAGCTCCCCTTTAAGATATGGATGCGAATAAATGGTGTGGTATTAACCCTGCTGAGAATGCTGGTATGTAAATACTCTGGATAAACACAAGGGGCAGTGGTGAGATAGTGTCTAATTATCTGTAACTAGCCTGTATTCCAACCGAGGATATAATGAGATATAAGTATATAACCAATGGAAAGAACTATCCCCTTGGCATGATACTACCTGTATAGGTCTATGAGACTGCGGATATAATGTAGTCTAGGAACTGTGCTGTTTTTGGGAAAAAAACTCCTGTAATAGTAGTAATGGGCAAACGAGAGATTGTTTCCAGGAAAAAAGATGGCTGCCGAGGAGGAATCACATGACTGTCCAAGGTGTATAAAAGAGCCTATTTGCATGTCTATCACTCCCCCCTGACGTCACTCTGAGGAAGCCCATTGGGCGAAACATGTAAGTGGGAGGAGTCCCGAGGCCGGCCTCAGCCATCACTCTACAGTGACTACGCGCTGGATCCCCGCTCTCGTGCTATGCCATGATGCGGAAAACTAGCCGCAACGAGCGGGCTGATCGCGCATGACTTCAAATAAAGACCACGTGAGTTGGATGTACACAAAGCTGCAGTGTCTGCTAAGTGGCAGAGCAGGCGGATTGCCAGAGGTGGGATCACGCAGACCGCAGAGTGTGAGGGACCCGCAGGTCGGCGGACACGAAAGGTAACCTCTGCCTATGCAATGGAGATATAAGCGATGACGTGGATCTCCCCATGAAAGATGAGTATATGAACTGTGTATGTTTCTGACACATAAATTGCTTGCAGGCTCTGCTTAAGGACTGTGAATCAAGTCTATCTGCTCTAAGCACTACGTATGAATATTGAACTGTGCTGCAAATCCATGCATGGTAGATGCTAAAAAGTCACTGGCTACAGTCGCCGGGCAGGATGCTTGGAGTAGGCAAAATTTTGTGAACGCTGGAGTGCACTCCAATTCTTCTTAGGAGGCCTAATTGTGTTCAGAACATATATAGATCAAGTAATACCAATATCAATTGGGGGTGTTCTTTGATTATTGATAACTGGTGCTGCAGCAGTGTGTAAAGTGTTCAGTGAGTGGTCTGTGGTCTGTGTGAATGGAGGGCGGTCATGTGAGGATGTCTGAGGTACCTTGGGGGATCCTGAGGTTTTAATTGCTTTTAAATGTTGGTTGTTGTGTGTGTTTTGTATCCAGAATAAAGCATTATATATATTTTTCATGGATCTATGAGGCCTCTGTGAACTTCTTTTGAAATGTGTTGTTTAGTCTTAGCATTAGGTAGCCAGAAGTACCCTCAGTATTAGGTAGCTAGAGGTGCCCCCAACTGAAGGGAGATCTCATCAGTGGAATGCCGAGAGCTGGGCGAGTTACACTCCATTTGGGACTCTGCATAGGGAAGGAGGGAGGGAAGCACTCAAGGAGAGGAGTGAGCCGCCTTTCCATCATCAGGCGCCTGTAGGCACGTGCCTACAGTGCCTTATGGTAAATCCAGCCATGACTCCAATACTTCATCCTCCACAGCTGGAAAGAGGACATATCTGAGAGATGGAACGGGATGTGGAGCGTACCAGCCAGAGGCAGTGAAGAGGGTGACTTAACACTCCCCCCCCCCCCCACCCGCTGTGGCCCGCATTTGTGAAGGCTCTGTTTCTGTTCCAAAGCATTTGGAACGGTGTTCCAAATTCATAAGCTCATCCTTAATCATAAGGTAAGACAGATTAGGAGAGATAAATGATGAGTTAAGGCAGATAAGGACAGAAAACTTGTGTGACAATTCATGAAATAAGTTTTGTGAATCAACCTCAAACTTCTTTTTCTGCCTGGCAATGTTCTACTTGCTTTCATGTTGACTATGCAGGCTCTTGGATAGCACCAAGAACCACGTCACAAAAATGAAGTCATGGGGACCTGTTGCTATGGATATGGCAGCCACCTTGCCTAGGCACACTGTCACCTTCCCAGTTTCACCTTGTCTCACAGAAGGAACAGCTGTGTTATTAATATTCATGTTCGTTCTGTTGCATCTCATGGCTTTACCATCTTATCCGCTGTCAGTTGAAAAACATTTTAATAAAGGTGTAATCTAAAGAATCAAAATGCAATGTTCTCAGCATCAACACTACTTTCCTGTGAAAGAAAGTTTTAGATAGAGCCCTAATAATAATAATCTATTATGTTTTTTTACAAAGCAAGACATTAATATTTAGATACAGATATTTCAACTTTTTATTATGTTAATTTTAGAACAAATTATACTCAACAACAAGATTCATTAACCTCTCTCACCTTCTGCCTGATAAGTGGTAATTCAATAAATTATGTGAGATTAAGTTTTGCTTTGTTCCGGTGATTTGTTCCTCTGATGTGAATAGAAGTATTTCTCGCCACAAATGCCTATAACTCAAATCAGTCTTCTATGAATGAGAGCCTTTTATTACAGAAAATTCGAGATTTGAAATTTTACTTTTATAATTTGATTTAGTACCTCTATTGTGAGATACTGAGAGTCTGAATTAAAGCCTATTTCATGAAGTCTTTTATAATTTATCTCCCTGCCCTCAGCTAATCTGACTTCATGCTGCCAATCCCCAACCCCCCCTCCTTCCCCATAGTTACCTCTGAGTCATGTGACCTCACCATCCAGCCAGACATTCGTCAAGTGAAAAATAACTATTTGAGAAGTTTTGTAAAAATATGTCTAGTGGGGATGACCACACCACCAATACCATCCTCAAACCATCAAAAAGTCAGACTTTCATACTTGCAGACAAAAATTTTCTTCACGAACATTTATAAAATATAGCATCAGTGTTATATACATGAACAACTTTATAGCGAAACAGCACAACACAACACTGGAAATTTTTGGTGCACCGTGCGCCGCCATAGGCCATAATGTGAATTACAACTATAGTAATGCTCAGACAGTAATTTGGGCGATGTCTAAAGACAGAGTTGAAATTACTTTAAAAACAGCGTGATTCGGCCTCCAGCAATAACTGGCAGTCGAAATTCCATCTTTCCCCTTGACTCCATGGCGGCATGGAGGGGGAATAGTAATTAATGCCATTGGGACTTTTGCAAGAGCAGGGGGAGACATTTTTTGGCTTCACCCAGTGCCCAAATGTCCTGGCGCATTTTGGCATGTATGCCTTATAGACTCAACTGATGAGCAGTACTGTGTGCTTTTTTTTAATTACCCTTACAGTAGAGACCCGGTTATCCAGAACTCAACTAACCAGCAGTCTCAACCATCCAGAACAAACTGCCAGCAGTACTCACAGTGGGGAAAGACAACTTCTTAGGCCGTTTGTGGACTCTACTGTGTTTAATGACTGGGTTCCCCCAAGGTTAATACACTTTTAATTACTATATTTTAACATTTAATACAGAGTTCATGGTATGCATATAGACTGGGGTATTGTATTGTATTACCTGATGACAGCGGAAGTCCGAAACTAGTCGGGACGAGAGCGGGCAAAGCTGTCCACGCAAGTATTCATCTTAGTACCGCTAGAGTGGGAAGTGCTGTTTCCGGGGGGGGTCCTAACTGGCATAGGCCCTCCAGATGTGAGTGGATCTTGCTACATTTTTATTGCTGACTTTGATGTTGAATAAAAAGTAATTCTTGGATATATCCACTGAGAGCATCCCTCTTTATCTTCTTGTGCACAGAGTATGCACTAACAGGTTCGATTACTGGAGGAGAGGGATCTCTGGAGGTGGAATACACCCATTTGCTGTTATTGCTAATTGTGAATCACCTAGCACTGTGGCACTTATCTTATATTATACTGTATTAGCTAGGCCTATTTTTAATATTCAGTCTCAAGCAATCAGAAAGCACACTTTCCTGATGTGGTGCCAAAGTATGCCTCATTTCGAGGCATGTTAAAACCCAATCTGTGCATGCTCAGTAGAGTCCTCATCATATCCCTTCACCGACTTGTAGATATTTATCCCATAGGGGCAGGTTTAAAGGCAGATTTAGTTTTAGGAGTGGAGAAGGAGGAGAAGAGGTTAGCTCAGGTAGAGGTTGAGGGTAAATTGGTGTTAGTGAGACCACTAGACCACCTAGGTATTCCTATCACTTCATCTATCTAGTAGTACAACCCGATAAAGTATAGGGTAGTACAACTTGACAAAGAAGAAGGGCTTGACACATGACCAGCATCAGTCGACCAAGATTCTACTGTAGATCAAAAGATTGATAGTTATTATTTAGGTTACCTCCCTAAAAGGCCAGTCGTCCCAGGAAAATCAGGCTGATAGAGCATAATTATTTCCCATCATCTTGGACTGTAGTGAAAGGGAACATAGATGCAGAAAATACAGAATGTTTAGAAGTTTCCTTCAACCTCCATCTCAGAGCACAAAGTTTACTATATCTATGCTTATCAACAAAGGTCAGATATACAAAAACAAACTTGGGTCAATAGTATAGAAAACAACATAAGGTTACAATAATTAAAATCAATTAAAACAAATGCAAACAGGAACACTCTCTCAATATTAATCAACACTAATTAAGGGCCTCTGATGCATCTGGTAAAGCAGTTGTATGTGTAGGGCCTGGGGGCTCCCTCTCCTTCTCATGCTACTGCTGATTAGCTCTGACTGAGGTCTGTATAAAAAAATATTGTTTATTTACATATTTTGCTTGTAGCAACGTTACTTTAGTGCATTCCACTTGGTTATTTAAAGGGCTACATTTTCTATGATCTCCTGTGGGGATCACATGCATTTTTTGGGCATTTTTGGCACTTAATTAATGTTGTTTGACACAGTATGGATTCATCAAGGGCATTCTTCCTGTGGATTGTTATAACTTTGTTGCTCAGACCTGATCAAGGATGATTATTTTTGGAAGGGAGATGAGTAAGCTCCTCTTTGTATGGTTTTACATTATTTTAATAATTTTATCCTTTTGATATTTGTATTACACTGACTAAAATGTTGTCCATTTGATTATACAATTTAGGATATGAATAAGGTGATTGCACTTTCATATTAGCCGGTCGACTTAATACAGGTCCTTCTGAAAAAATTAGCATATTGTGATAAAGTTCATTATTTTCTGTAATGTACTGATAAACATTAGACTTTCATATATTTTATATTCATTACACACAACTGAAGTAGTTCAAGCCTTTTATTGTTTTTCTTATTGATGATTTTGGCATACAGCTCATGAAAACCCAAATTTCCTATCTAAAAAAAATAGCATATTTCATCCGACCAATAAAAGAAAAGTGTTTTTAAAACAAAAGAAGTCAACCTTCAAATAATTATGTTCAGTTATGCACTCAATACTTGGTCGGGAATCCTTTTTCAGAAATGTCTGCTTCAGTGCAGCGTGGCATGGAGGCAATCAGCCTGTGGCATTGCTCGGGTGTTATGGAGGCCCAGGATGCTTCGATAGCGGCCTTAAGCTCATCCAGAGTGTTGGGTCTTGCGTCTCTCAACTTTCTCTTCACAATATCCCACAGATTCTCTATGGGGTTCAGGTCAGGAGAGTTGGCAGGCCAATTGAGCACAGTAATACCATGGTCAGTAAACCATTTACCAGTGGTTTTGGCACTGTGAGCAGGTGCCAGGCCGTGCTGAAAAATGAAATCTTCATCTCCATAAAGCTTTTCAGCAGGTGGAAGCATGAAGTGCTCCAAAATCTCCTGATACCTCGCTGCATTGACCTTGCCCTTGATAAAACACAGTGGACCAACACCAGCAGCTGACATGGCACCACAGACCATCACTGACTGTGGGTACTTGACACTGGACTTCAGACATTTTGGCATTTCCCTCTCCCCAGTCTTCCTCCAGACTCTGGCACCTTGATATCTGAATGACATGCAAAAGTTGCTTTCATCCGAAAAAAGTACTTTGGACTACTGAGCAACAGTGCAGTGCTGCTTCTATGTAGCCCAGGTCAGGCGCTTCTGCCGTTTGTTCCTGGTTCAAAAGTGGCTTGACCTGGGGGATGCAGCACCTGTAGCCCATTTCTTGCACACGCCTGTACACGGTGGCTCTAGATGTTTCTACTCCAGACTCAGTGCACTGCTTCCGCAGGTCCCCCAAGGTCTGGAATCGATCCTTCTCCACAATCTTCCTCAGGGTCCGGTCACCTCTTCTCGTTGTGCAGCGTTTTCTGCCACACTTTTTCCTTCCCTCAGACTTCCCACTGATGTGTCTTGATACAGCACTCTGGGAACAGCCTATTCGTTCAGAAATTTCTTTCTGTGTCTTACCCTCTTGCTTGAGGGTGTCAATGATGGCCTTCTGGACAGCAGTCAGGTCGGCAGTATTACCCATGTTTGCGGTTTTGAGTAATGAACCAGGCTGGGAGTTTTTAAAAGCCTCAGGAATCTTTTGTAGGTGTTTAGAGTTAATTAGTTGATTCAGATGATTCGGTTAATAGCTCGTTTAGAGAACCTTTTCATGATTTGCTAATTTTTTGAGATAGAAAATTTGGGTTTTCATGAGCTGTATGCCAAAATCATCAATATTAAAACAATAAAAGGCTTGAACTACTTCAGTTGTGTGTAATGAATCTAAAATATATGAAAGTCTAATGTTTATCAGTACATTACAGAAAATAATGAACTTTATCACAATATGCTAATTTTTTGAGAAGGACCTGTAGATGATCAGCAAACAGCTAATTTGATGAAGGCTGGGGAGGTTAGTGTAAGGCCGAGTAGAAGGGAGGAAAGGTTAGTGTTAGGCAAAGAAGGGGGGGGGGTGTTAGTGTAAGCTAGAGTAGAGGAGAAGTTAGTGTTAGGCAGAGGAGAGGAGAGCGGAGGTTAGTGTTAGGCAGAGGAGAGGAGAGGGGTGGGGAGGTTAGTGTTAGGCAGAGGAGAGGAGAGGTTAGTGTTAGGCAGAGGAGAGGGATAGGTTAGTGTTAAGCAGAGAAGATGGGAGGGAGGTTAGTGTTAGGCAGAGGAGAGGGAGAGGTTAGTGTTAGGCAGAGGAGAGGAGGGGGGTGTTAGTGTTAGGCAGAGAAGGGGGGGGGGAGCCCTTACCCTCCCTCTGCTTACATCTGTCCTTGCAGGTTTTGGTGTCTCAAATCACTTATAATATACAGATGGCTTGAAGGGTCCCAATGTTAAACTTTCATTGGGTTACAAGACGTCTTAGCTACGATGTTGCTGAATATTTGCACATCTCCATCAGTAGCATTTAGACTGTTTTTTTATGTAAAGATTAATTAAGTCAGTGCTCAGGGGGTACCAAGAATGACACAAGAGTTGCAAAAAGCAGAAACAGATTTGTTCATCTCATCTGATTATCTTCCATGACAAATGACAGCATTTCAGATTCCAGATTATTAATGTGGAAGAAACACGGTTTAATCACATTGACCGAGAAACATTAGAACAATTCCTACCGTGGAGAGGATTCCTCCTTTCTGAACGTGGGCCATGTTGTTTCTTCAGCAGGAAAAGGAATTTTAAAGCTTTTTAGGCCATATCACAGTAGCTATTGCATTGCCTTCCCTGTAACAGCAGGAACGCAACGCTGTGAATGTCTTATAGGTGGTGCATTGCTGTGCGGTAAGCTGTGCTACAAAGCGGTCATTATGCAGCATCGCAACTCATCACTGTGGATGGGGCCTTAGGTTATAGAAGGTGTCATTGTGGACAGCTTCTCGGACAAGGATCATAGAGAAAAAAGCGGTCACTATGGGGGATCCACAGTAGCCTGTGCAACAAGATGAGACCAGGAGCCACATGATGCAATATCGTTGGATAAGAGAATTATTCAATGTAGAAGAAGAGTAGTTATAGGTGGGTTGCAGAATCTGCAGCCACCGTATGTCGCCTATGGGAAGAAAACGTCCCCACTTGGTACCCCAGGCCTTGCTGGGACTGGATGGTCGCTCTCCTAATATCCCGTGGGAAGAAGTAACTCCAGAGGAGGTGTGGTAGACAATAATGAGCGATGGAGAAGCCCAAAATATGACAGTCAGATTATACGTAGATATCGAAATATTGAAAAATAAAAATAAACAAAGAGTTATTCTACCTGGAGTGCTAGGATACCTCTTTGTTTATTTTTATTTTTCAGTATTTCAATATCTACGTATAATCTGACTGTCATATTTTGGCGCCTCCATCCCTCATCACGGACAAGGATCAGACTGTCAGAGCATCGTATGCCATTATACTCATCTGCCAGATGGCATCAAGGAAAACAAGCCTAGACAATTGAAAAGTATTCTGCCCAGGCAAGCTTCTCAAGTTTTCATGGCTTGGAGGTAGAGAATTAGGCAGCACCCAACCAATCAAAACAGGCGACGTGCTTGTAGTCGTCGTCCCTCTGCCCGGAGGGGCAATACTTGGACCAGCAACTGAGCAAAGAGAATGACCCAGCACTGTCAATTCAATCAATGAAACTATCCTTGTCTTCCGATCTCAACACTGTGATTTTAATTTGTTCTAAAAAACAAAAATAGAGCTAAACCTGCATGGGAATAAATATGAAGGTGACTTCCTAGTCATGTCAGCTTTCAGTGAGTGGTTAGGAGAATGTAATATTTTAAACCATTGGTATAAAGGCCCTGTAGCAACACAGGGTTAGGTGACTTATAGTACAATACAAAGGAAGTATGATGAAAAAACTGAATGGGATCAATGACTTAGGCTTAGTAAACTCCAGGAAAGTTGCTTAGCGCTGCATGTGTTAGCACGGTACCATAGCAAGGTGCAGGTGAACCTGGTAATGTGGGTGGTGCTAAGGGTTAATGGCTGATGCCCCCCTGGGCTAATAATGGTAACTTTAACCGAGTGTACTGCATCAGGACCATGGCAATGAACATTACTGAGTAAATATAACTTTTTTTTTTTTACACAACATTACTTTATAAATGTTTCTAAAGTTTTTCATTACCCTTTACATTTACATTCTTACATGTTTCACAGATGGGGGCATCTTTATTGCTGGCAAGGTAAATCCCTATGGGATGTTTGTTGTGAAGCGAGAAGAAACAACATCTGGTCTCCCAGTGTGCTCTGGGGGAGGAGGCTCCATACCATCATAGCCTAGGCTAAACATCACTGTGGGGGCAGGGGTACATACCAATATACAGCAATATATGTAGAAATTGTTTTGGATGCTGAGACCAGGATAATTAAGGTAAAAATGTTATCCTGAATAATGTACACATTCTTCTATATGTCATTACCGTTCCTCTTTAATCCTGAACATAAACATTTTGGTGTGTGTTAAAGGAGTACTGTAAGGGTAATAAAAAAATGAGTTTAACTTACTTGTGGCTTCTAATGGCCCCCGCAGATGTCCTGTGCCCGTGCCGGGACAAAGCGATTCTCCGGTCCCCGCCGTTGCTCACATCCTGAATTTGCGACTTCAACGTTGCAAGCCACTGTGCCTGCGCAGCCCTCGCCACGCACGTCCTCTCTCCCGCTGACGTCACCTAGAGTGTGCTGCACAGTACACTCCAGGTGACATCAGTGGGAGAGAAGACACGAATGGCGCAAATTACGGAAGAATCGTTTTGTCCCGGCATGGGCACCGGACATCTGCAGGGGGCTTTTAGAGGCCCCTGGTAAGTTAAATTCATTTTTTATTACCCTTACAGTACTCGTTTAAGCTATGAACTCATATGCAATAAGCGTAGTCAGAAACAGTCGATAACGACCGTTTCAGTCGCCGATTGTTATGTGTGTACAGCGGCCACCAATCGATATTGCTCAGGCATCGGGAATCATTAAAGATCCATCTTGTCAGATTTTTAATGACCCCTGATGCCCAATCATGATCATTCGCAATGCCTCTTTACAAGCTCTGCTGACCAATTAAAGCTGCACCGTCGTCCGCTGATCGTCCCTCCGCCCCCTCTACAGCAACAGAACACATCGCTACCCTCAAGGTAATGTGTCTGTATAGCATCGTTCCACGAATTGTTGCCTGTGGGATCATTTCTCGATCCCTGACAGGTGCCAATTCTTGCATGTGTGTACTTCGCTTTAGCCTGGTTGTATGTGTTTGGTGTGTTTTGGTGTTTTGTATGTGTGTGTGGTGTTGTGTGTAGTGTGTGTTGTGTACTGTATGTGTGTGTGGGATGTAAGAGTGTTTGTGTGTGGTGTTATGTGCATGAATGTGCATTTAACTTTATATGTGTGTAGCGTTGTGTGTGTGTGTGTGTGTGTGTGTGGCACTGTTGTCGTGTGTGTATATACACACACACACACACACACACACACACACACACACACACACTTTTTCTGTGCTTGAGAGCATTTGTTTACCGCTGTAGGCAATTATGCATACAATTACACAGGAAAATGTAACCACAATGCCTTAAACGTGAAGCTAGACAATGTATGCATATTGTTTCACTCTTGTGCTCTTCTATAAATGGAGCACATAAGGCATGAATATGAAAAGAAACAACAAGGTTAGCTGTGGAAGAGAATAATCTAATACTTGGCACATCACTAAAGCAGAAAAGAAGCACTTATCCCAACAAAGCTATATTAAGGTAAAACATTTGGCCGTAAAGTCATGTCTCGAAGACAATGTGCATTTAATGAGTTCACATCATTCAAAACTCTTCTCTCATGAAGGGAATAATAGAACTTACTGTTCAATCTTGGATCTACATCTATTTTGTCGTTCTGACATATTGTCATCTAAAGACTTAGTGACGTCTGAGATGAAGGTTAGGAATAAAGAGCGGGTATTGATCATCTGTATTCCTGTATTCTCCAGGATATAATGCCCTAACAATAGAAGATGGTGTATGAAGAACTAAAATGGAAAGAGCAGCAAAGCTGAGTGAGGCAAGCGGCTTGCAGCTTTTTTTACTGGTATTATACACACTAGCTATACATTACAGCAATTATGTGTTATATATTGGTATACTGTATATACAGTAAAGAATAAAAGGGAAGACGCACTCCGCAACCTTTGGATCCAAGAGGGAGGGAATCGGAAATACAGCGAGGGACCTGATAGACTGCTGGGGGCTGGAAGAAACCCCTGATAGATAAATCTCACCTTTAGGGGATGTTGACAAAAAAATGATTTGAAATCGCTAGTGCAATGATTCCTTATGGGACAGTTCATATCATATGTCCACTTTACACTCAGCAAAACCCTACATGTACCATTTTCAGGGCGATTTTGCTACAATGGTAGGTATAGGAAAAGCGCCAAACGCTCACAAATCGCTTTATCCGGCAATTGCGTTCACGCTTTTTAATTTTAATTGGCTGAGTTCACTTCCTGACTGACGTCAGGACGTGAAAAAATGGAATCACTCCGAAAAGCGCTTTGTACAAAATCGTAGTGCGCAGTGGAGTGCCAGAAGGGGGGAAAAAAAGAACACGCAAAAAAAATTTGAAAATCAATGATGTCAGTGATTTCGATTTTAGATGTGAACAAAGCCTAAAAGGGAATCTGAAGTGAAAATAAACTTATGATATAATGATTTGTGTGTGTAGTACTGCTAAGAACTAAAACATTAGTAGCAGAGATATGAGTCTAATATTGTTTTCAGTACATCAGCGCGTTGTCGGGCAACATGCACAGCGATATGTGGCGACCAAAAGTCAGCTAAGTCTATGGTGACACAGTTTTTAAAAAAAATTTGGCCACAGGAAGTGAGCGCTGAAGAGCCTTGCTTCCTGCTTGGCTTGCAGCCAAAAGGGAGATTACCGCGGTAATCCCCAAAGGTTATTTTTAGCGTTGTGGATGCAGCTGCAATACCAGTTTCCAGTGAGACCGGCCTTAAGGAAATGGCAGAACTTCTGGCTCGTGCAAGCACAGTCTTTCCTTGATGCCGCTCTGGTGGCGCTCCCGCCATGAGGGGGCACAGTAAGTTTGCCAGTATGGGGCCAAAAAATTTCTAATGGCGGCCCTACAGCTTATGGAATAAAATTGTTAAAGTGACCTCGAGGTGAAAATAAAATTATTAAATAAACAATTTTATCTATCCCCTACTACTAAAAATTACTTGTTTTTATTTATCCCACACTATTATTTTATGCTTAACCAATTAGCATTCCTGGACGTGAGTTTCACATCATGCTCTGTCCCTGCCTGCATTCCCAGACGTGAAACTCAAGTCCTGCAGTCTAAGCAGCGCTGTGCGCGCCCGCGCGCGTGCGTGCGCATGCACGCGCCCGCGAGTCCGCGCGATCCTCTCATTGGTGCATGTGAACAGAAGTTCACAGAACCAATGAGATCGTTTTTACTGTGAATGACAGCTGCCATAGCCAATGGCAGCTCTCATTCACACTGTGACAATGTAAACATTACATTGTTGCCACCTAAAGCTGCTGAAGCCTCAGATCTCTCGTCAGTGTGAGATCTGAGGTGGAGCAGCTTGTGTGCAGAGCTGTGTGAGCTGTGTGATCCACTAGTGAAAATAAATTATATTTGATTGCTGTTTTTAACCCCTTCCCAGCCTAACTATCCCTTGTGTATTCAGTACACTGTACTGATCACACTGTACTAATCTAGCTGATCTAGCTGTCCTAGGCCCTTTTTATACTGAAACCCTCCCCCCCCTATTAGTGTTTTAGTTTGCTGACCCCTTATTGATCAGTTGATCGTCATATGATCATCTGATCTTCTGATCTCATCTCTCTCCCCCTCACATCACCGTCCTCTCTTCTACTTCCATCTCCAGCACTTTCCTCATCCTCATTTAAAAAAAAAAATAAAAAAAAAAAAAATCTTTCTATCTATTATCTCTTTATCTTGTTCTGTACCCTATTTATAAAAAAATGGCAAAGAGGCGATACACAGAACAGGAGATCGTTGCCTTGATGGAAATCAGCGGCAGCGACGAAGAATCTGACTGCGAATCTGACGGCGAAGAATGGCTGCCGGTTGAACATTCCGACCCGCTGTCAGACGGCGACTCCAGCTCTGATGAAGGTGAAGGGCCATCAGAGCAGGCAAGAGTTGCTACTGTGCATCCTGTTGTCACTGCATCAGTTCCCAGTGGCAGCGACTCTGAGACACAGGCGTCATCAGATCGCAGAGGAGGGAGCACAGCAGGCACTAGTGCTCCAGGGGCAGGCAGCCAGCAGCAAAGTCCTCAGGAACCCATGGACATTTTAGATGGCACTAGTGCTCCAGGGGCTAGCAGCCAGCAGCAAAGTCAGCAGGTACCACTGGACATGTCACACCTACTGTGGGTACCGCCAAACATGCAAGCACCCCAAATCCCTGCTTTCATTGCAAAGAGTGGCTTAATGGTTGACATGACAGGGAATATGTCACCAGTCGATGTTTTCCAGCAATTCGTCAATGACGATTTTTTGCAATTTATTGTCGAGCAGACAAATTTGTATGCCGCTCAATTCATTGAGTCCCACCCCAGGTCCACTTATACCCGGAAATGGACACCAACAAACTTGTCGGAGTTGAAAGTGTTTCTAGGCCTAACTTTCAACATGGGGCTAACAAAAAAATCGCAACTCGCAATGTACTGGAGTACAAATCCCATACACCACACCCCTCTGTACTCATCAACTATGCCAAAGCTGCGTTATCAGATGATCATGAGATTTCTGCATTTCAATGACAATAGTCAAAACAAGAGTCCAGACAATGCAGGCAGAGACCGGCTTTTTAAATTAAGGCCGCTTATAAATCACCTTAATTTAAAATTCAGTGAAATTTGTGTGCCTGGAAGAGAAATTGCAATTGACGAATCTCTAATGCCATTTCATGGCCGGCTTGGATTCAAACAATTCATCCCCAGTAAACGAGCCAGGTATGGGGTAAAGCTCTATAAGCTTTGCGAAAGCGGATCAGGGTACACCTTTGCATTTCGCATCTATGAGGGGCGAGATAGCATGCTACAGCCAGAGGGGTGCCCAGCAGATATGGGAGCCAATGGAAAAATTGTGGTGGACCTCATGACCCCCTTACTAAATAAGGGGTATCATCTATTTGTAGACAATTTCTACACCAGCTTGCCACTTTTTAAATTTCTTTTTTCGGCTGACACCGTTGCCTGTGGTACCATCAGGGCAAACCGAAAAGGCTTTCCGCAAGAAGTCCTGAAAAAAAAATTGAGGGAGAGGGAGACTCCCTAGTCTGCGCAGCAATGAAGTCCTGGCACTAAAATACAAGGACAAAAAAGATGTGCTTATGCTTTCCACCATGCACACAGAGGGCACAGTGTTAGTGACGTCTCGCCGATCAACGACTGTCAAGCCTATTGCGATTGATGACTACAACAAGCATATGGGAGCAGTGGATCTGTCCGACCAGATGTTGGCCCCATATTTGGTAGCTAGAAAAACTAAATCCTGGTACAAGAAGGTAGGGATTTATTTGCTACAAATGGCAATGTTCAACGCCCATGTGGCATACAGAAAAGCAGGCAATACCGGATCATACCTGCAGTTCCAGGAACAGATCATTGCATCTTTCCTTTTTGGATCTGGCACAACACCAGTACGCAGTGACCAATCCCAATGCGAAGACATCATCAGACTCTGCGACAGGCACTTTATGGAAGCACTCCCTCCTAATCCCCTGAAAAAATATCCTCAGAAGAGGTGCAAAGTGTGTGCCAAACATCAAATAAGAAAGGACACAAGATATTACTGTCCAGATTGTCCCTCCAACCCAGGCCTCTGCTTTACTCCGTGTTATAAAATATACCATACGGTCACCAATTATTAGAACCATGCCTATCTCCCCAAAAAAATTCTGTAGCCACCAGCTCTATTTGAAAAAAAAAAATGTTTCCAAAAATAAAGAAAATAGACCAGGGGAAGCCTAAGGCATGTGCCATTAATTAAGGGTCACCATTCCCAGCGGGCCACCACATTATATTCTTATTTTTACAGTTGGTCATTGTTTATGACTGTATTTTGTTCATGTTTTTTTTATGTTGCAGTTATACACATAAATGAATATCAAACAATAAAAAAAGTGTAAAAGAAAAGTAAAAAGACAAAAAAAGTAAAAAAAAAAAAAAAAAAAAAAAAAGAGCTAGGCATTGCTGCTACCTCCACGTGGTGCCTGGTGGAAACAGCGAAAGCTGGCAAAATGCAGTGGATATTTCATTTCATTTTATATTTGATTTATCAGCACTTAGTGGCTATGCAGTCTCTGCGGTGGATGTTGCCATTTGCCCTGCATAGGATACTATATTGACAATGGCGGATGAAGGGGCCACAAATTCTTTCTGCTGCTCCTGCACAGGCTGAATATAATGGTCAACTACATGATCATCTAGTAACAAAATAAGGCCTATGGCACATCATTTTCATCGTGAGAAGCTGAAGAATACATTTTCCAGTGTTTTATTTCAGTGGCACCTGTCACTTTCAAAATGCTTAGCGACAAACTGTCACGAACAGTCAAAAAAATATTTATTTTCAAACAAGTGGTCACACTTGTGCAATTTTCAGCAAAACCACAAAAATGTAACGGACACAATATACCCATCTTTGTATAGCCCTGGATCTCTACTTTTCAAAATGGTGGCACTTGTAGTACTTATTTTCTGTTCTGACACACATAGGACTCTGTGAAGGAAGCGTGACGCTATAAAAAGGAAAGGAAAAAAATACCCTTCAAAAATCCAAGTACGTAGGTCTCTTATAAAGGCCCACTATGTGGTCAGCTAGTAACAAAATAAGGCCTATGGCACATCATTTTCATCGTGAGAAGCTGAAGAATACATTTTCCAGTGTTTTATTTCAGTGGCACCTGTCACTTTCAAAATGCTTAGCGACAAACTGTCACCAACAGTCAAAAAAATATTTATTTTCAAACAAGTGGTCACACTTGTGCAATTTTCAGCAAAACCACAAAAATGTAACGGACACAATATACCCATCTTTGTATAGCCCTGGATCTCTACTTTTCAAAATGGTGACACTTGTAGTACTTATTTTCTGTTCTGACACACATAGGACTCTGTGAAGGAAGCGTGACGCTATAAAAAGGAAAGGAAAAAAATACCCTTCAAAAATCCAAGTACGCAGGTCTCTTATAAAGGCCCACTATGTGGTCAGTTAGTAACAAAATAAGGCCTATGGCACATCATTTTAACCAGGAAGGGCCAAAGAACATTTTTTGAAGTGTTTTATATCAAAATCACTTGTCATGTGAAAACTAGGCAGGGTGAAAAGTGACAAAAATGTATATTTTCTGCTTTTACATCTGTTTTTCCTTGTCATATGCATATGAAATAAAATAATTGCTTGGAAACAATATTACTGAGAGATAGCCTAGATTGTCCTGAAAAAAAACACCACATGTTTCAATTAGATAGCATAAGTAATTAAAAAGTTATTACTGTATTAAAAGCAACACAGCTGAGTATCAAAATTGTCAGGAATCTGAAGGGGGTAAAAACCCAGGAATGCGAAGTGGTTAAAAACTTAAAAAATAGATTTAGGGCTTATCAGAGTAGCATAGCAAGCGCTATGAACTTATGCCTGCTAATTGGCTCCACTCGTCCTGCCCTGAGCTCCTGAGCTCCTGTGGGTTCGTAGTGCTCACTATGCTACTCTGATAAGGAATGTTAACTTTGATAAGGAGTGTTAACTTTGATAAGGCATGCTATTTGTCTTAGTGAATCAAGCCCATAATGTTATATTGTCTTTGCTCAATGACAGTCTTTCAAGTGTACCAGAGCCCTTTTAGTGTCCCATTTAGTTCAATCCCCTACACTCAGAAGCTGTTTCTCTGCCAGATATCTAGGTCTGACTGGAGAGGAGCTGTCACTTGCATACCTGAATGTTTAACCCTTTCAGTCAGAAAGAAAGGGAACACAGCCTAGTTACATGTATGTTTGGCACTGTACATACACATGTCTATCTCATCATGTCACACATAACCTCAGGTACACTTTAAACACACAGACAAGAGCATGAGAACTAACACTATGCATGAGCAAGCACTGCGTACAATTAAAAAAAGCTGCAAGTTAAGATGGGCATGGATATACTAGATAACAGATAGTAGAATATCGGTAACTTAACCGATAATCTACTATTACATACCCTAACCTAATTCTCACATTACCCCTCCCCTTCCTACGCCTAACACTAACCTTCCTTCTACCTATGCCTAACACTAACCACCCCAACTACTCCTAACACTAACCCCGATGCTAAATCATGCTGCTGTCTCTGCCATCTGGACTTCCGTTATTGGCCTCAATTCACTAAGCAGTTTAGACTAGTCTACAGATGTTTTTTAGTCTACTGATGGTTTGGTGTAATGTTTTAGACCGGTTTTTAGACCTGGTCTAACATTCAGTAATTACACAATTCACAAAGGCAAACGAGTAACCACGCCCACTTTTTCTGTCAGTGACCAGCTGACTTCTGTAGGTAGAGTAATTCTGTGAGGTATTTTAGATGTGAGGATAGAACCTTTTGAATTAATTATGCAGGAGTTTAATTGTATGCAGAGGAGAGCTCCTCAAAGGAGAAGGATGTCAGTCATAGCTACTCGTTTATGAATTGCATCTTTTGATCATTTTCCTTGCTTTACCCACCTAATTACCAAATGGTTTAGACCAGGTCTAAAGGAAGGTCTAAAACATTTGGTAATAGTGAATTCCCATTTGATGCAACTGACCAAACCATCAGTAGACTAAAAACCATCAGTAGACTTAACTACTACTACTCTAAACTGCTTAGTGAATTGAGGCCATAGTGTAGTGGAACTCCGATGCCCACCATAGCTGCTAATTTTGAAATCCTGAGTTGCACTATAGTACAGATGAACTATGGTGCCCGACATACCCTTTAATTTAACAAGGAAAAAAGCTGGCACATCCAAAGTTAATCTTTATTGGTTCCATGTAAAAATATGGCCAATGTTTCGGAGCCACATAGGACACCTTTATCAAGGGAATATTTGCTCGGAGACAAAGATCTGTCTGCTGCTGTGCAAAAGTTCCTGCAAAGCAAGTGGGAGTCTAGCTTCTCTGAACACTCGCAACGAGCGATGTGTATTGTCTGGATCAGCAGCAGCCAGAGGCCTGGTGGAGATGGACTGATACCTCTAGCCTGAAGGGAACTGACTGAAGAAGCGGTAGCCTCGGTGTGAGGGCCGGTCGTTGGTGATCCTCAGTGCTCTGGAGTGCAGCCTAGAGTTGTAGAGGAAGTCCAGAGGGGGAAGGCATTTCCCAGTGATCCTCTCTGATGAGCTGACTCTCTGTAGTAGGGATGCTCATTCGAATTTCACAGAATAGAAATTTCCGAATTTCCGATCGGAACTCGGAAATTAAAAAACAGAACTCAGAAATCGGAGTTCTGCAGAAATACTGCATTACTGCAATTCGGTAATTTTAGCCTAATCACAGAACTCATAATCAATGGACCAATCAGAGAATGCAGAAACAACTCGGAAGTATTTGGCCAAGCAGAGAATGCAAAAAAAAAAAAAAAAAAAAAAACCAAAAAACACTACTCGGAAACCTGAACTCGGATTTCTGTAGAAATACTGCAGTACCACAACATGGTCATTGTAGCCAAATCATAGAACTCGGAAACATTGGACCAATCAGAGAATGCAGTCAACTTGGATGTATTTGGCCAATCAGCTGATGCAAAAAAATGACCCAAAAAAACAGTACTCGGAAATCGGAAATCTGAACTTGGAAATCGGAAACCGATTGGAAATCGTGGAATCGGTAATCGGCATTGGCGGAAATTGGAATTTCTGTGGAATCCGAAATCAACATTTTCCGACCATCCCTACTCTTTTGTTTGTGCCTGTCGCTGGCGGAGAAGCCAACATACCAGACCAGGATGGAAGAACTGTGTTTAATCTGTGTGTTTAGGAGTGCCCTTTCTGATCCATGCTGGCACTTTACACAGATGCATCTGAAAAGGCTCTCCAGGCGCACTTTGATGCACTCTGATTTTGTGTATAAAACCAAATGTTAGGGAAAACACTCAGTGCAAATAACTGCAGATTATATTATTTATTTATGGGCTTATTGATCTCATAAATCGACACAAAATAAGAAGACATCTTACTTAATGGTATGAAAAATTCCTTTTCCAGTTTTGACTGTTTTTACTGTGTCTACAAAGCTCTAATTCTTGTGTCAACCACTTACCATTTAATTAACTTAGCATTCCTGAGAAGTTCTATTAAACATTAAAGGGAAAACTATTATTAGATAATAATACAATTTATTTGAGTAAGTGCAGTGTTAAGTTTCCCAGCAGGCCGTGTACATGATATAGAAATATTACATAACGAGGGAGATTTGGTTTCTTTTTATCTCTGCAGGTCTCTCGGAGGCGATGCTGTATTTACAGTAAAAGAAGTGAACGCTCGGAAGCGAATGATGTCTCTAAGCATGCTAGCCAAATACTAAAATACAGCTATGGTCCAGATTTATTCTTATCAATCTTGTTTGTCAGCAGAGATGAGCAAAAAATGTTGATATTCATTTTGCATTATTTTCTCAAAAATAATGCTGAATTCCACTTTTGAGCAAAATTGCCATCAGAATCATTTTGTAATAAGTTTGTGATTTTTTGTTGTTGCATTTTTCACTAATTTTTCATGCAAAAAAATAAACTTTTTGTGTTTTGGTGGTAAAAATAATGATATTTGTGTCTTTGTAAAATTGTCACCATATTGCAAAAACATAATAGGCTTGATTTACTATGCGGTGCTAACCTACTTAGCACGTCTAAAGTCTTTAGGTGTGCTAACCAGGGTGCTAAGTAGGTTAGCAACGTTTTTCTCAATCAGATCGCGCGCTAAGTACCGCGTGCAAAGTTTTGCGTGCGCAAAGTCCTATGCGCGCGCTAAGTCCCATAGGCTTTAGTGGGCACTTCGCGCGGAACGCCCTGCGCTCTGTGCAGTGTGCGCGCAAAACTTTGCGCACGGTACTTTGCGCACAATCACTACTTCTCACATTTAAACTGAGTTTAGACGTGCTAAGGGCCAGTGCTAAAGTTAGCACCGTTTTGTAAATCAAGCCCAATGTATTTTCAAGCAAATTTTCTTGAAATCTGAAATGACATTTCGAAACAAAAATGACTTTGGCAAAAATACGTGAGCAACACTGTCAGTTTAGCACTGACTACTGTGGTAAAAGATTGTCTGCAGCTAAAGAATGACACTACTGTGTTTTAAAGAAAACCTGTAATAAAAATAAAACCCCTCTGAGGGATACTTACCTTGGGAGGGGGAATCCTCTGGATCCTAATGAGGCTTCCCCATCCTCCGGTGTCCACGTAATCCAGCCACCCCCTCCCCCCCCCCTGAACTGCGGCAAGGTAAATATTTACCTACCACGATCCTGCGCAGGTGCACAATAGTGGCTCTCCAATTGGGTTATTGCGGAAATAGCCGAACCCGATCGGATCCGCTCTACTGCACAGACTTGAGTCCTTTGGCTATTTCTGTCTTACCCGAACAAAGAGCTGCTAGTGCATCTGCAAAGGATCGCAGAGAGGTAAATATAGTACAGCTTGTCAAGCTTGTTGAGGGAGGATTTGGGGTAGCCAGAGCTTGATTCCCTTCAGCTACAGGGGACGGGGAAGCCTCATTGGGCCCTGAGGCTTCCCCCTCCCGAAGAAAGTATCCCCCAAGCAGTTTTTTTCATGTACAGAGTCTCTTTAAGCTACATACTCACCGCAGCAACCCAGGAAGAAGGATCCAGCAACACCCCCCCCCCCCCCCCCCAACGACGAGCGCTGTCCGCTTGATCTTCCTGTGGGTGATGTCATGCAACACATCATGCCTCGTCAACGCCACAAGAGATTACACGACGGTCGCAAATGGGAAGTTGAGCTATCGCGTTAGTTTGCACAGAGTCATCGGGGATCTTAAAGATTTGATCCAACGTAACGGTCATTATCATCGTGCAACACTAAACGATGTTTGCATGATCTCGTGCCTGTACCCACATAATGTTAAAAAAGTACAATAGTAAAAACTCAGGAAGAGGTTTGCTTTGTCTTACGTTGTCATTTCAAGCACAACAGATATTTGGCCATATTTAACAGGAAAAAAATAATATCAATATTACTTTAACTATTTTCTTGCTTGCTGGGGGCTTAAAAGTTTTTTTCTCAATGAGGGATAAAACACAAATAGTTGAATGAATTAATTGGAGCATATTCACTAAAAGACTAAGTTAATTGCACAACCCGCACTACGCCAGTGGTGTAAGGACCAGTAAAACTGTGATGTGCTGCCAGCACATTGCAATTTGACTGTCTTTTAGTGAATATGCCTAATTGATTAAAGTATGCAAGTTTAGAAACACTTAGGGAATAGCAATCACAATATGGTAGCAATTGGCTGGCATTTAACAGAGTTTTGAGCAAGGAGACAACTTATATTTTAGAAAAGTCAACTTAAATAACTCAGGGAACTCATTAAAGGTTGCTATATACTAATAGATGGCCAGAAGATTTAACCATCAGATAGATTCATCTCAGATCATATCTGATCTGAGAGGGATTGCATCCTTGCACAAACGGTACACAAATTTTCAATAGACTTCAACATAAATGGTAGGGTAATAGGATCAAACATCATGGCAAGCCTGCCTCATCCTGTCTATAAATTTGACTTTAACTAAAAATAAAAATGTTCAGGGTGTCATTACAGGTATTGGGAGAAACACAGAGAAGGATGGACAACATAGAGAGGTATATGGATCCAGCATGAACATACCTTTGTGGTTACTTTAGGTAACTTTGCCCAGAGTCAGGTAACCTTTAATTAGTCACTGTAAAAAATAAATTCTCTGACATTCGCAATAACATTCAGAAGGTATTGTATAAAGAGATCTGGAAAACATGACCTTTTTCTGAGCCTAATGACTGGTTTGAGAAATGTTGGTCACTGTCTAAGCCAGGGGTTCTCAAACTGGGTGCCGCTGCACCCTGGTGCGCCTCGGGCACCTTTCATGGTTGCCTGTGTTTTTTTTAGCTTGGGATTTCTTACTCCCTCTCTGTTCACTATTCTGACACTAACCTTCCCCTCTTTTAACACCTAACACTAACCTCCCACTCCAATCCTAACCTTCCCCTCTTGAATCCTAATACTAACCTCCCCCTCTCCACTCTTAACACTAAACTTTCCCCTCACCATTACAGCTAATTTGTTTGAGCACCAGATATGGATTAAGACTATACAGGGCCCCAGGAAGACTAATTAATTTTCCAGGTGCCTCCTAATAAACAAATTAAATAGCCAGGTGCGTCAAGATAAAATAATTAAATAGCAAAGTGTTTCCTACTTACCTCAATTAAATAGCCATGTTCCCCAAATAACAGAATTAATCTGATCTGAGATTTAAAGTGATGGGGAGGCACTGAGGCAGGCATGGCGGTGCAGCACAGGGGTAGGCATGGCAGCACAGCACAGGGGCAGGCATGGCAGCACAAGGGCAGGCATGGCAGCACAGCACAGGGGTAGGCATGGCAGCACAGGGTCTGGCATGGCAGCACAGCACAGGGGTAGGCAGGGCAACAGAGCACAGGGGCAGGAATGGCAGGAAAGCACAGGGGCAGGCATGGCATCCATGGTGCTGTGGCACCCATGGCAGAAGCCATGCCTGAACCCCTCTTGATATGCCACTGCATTAACTCCAAAGAAATGACTTAAATTTTCCTTTAACATGACTCAGAAAATTGTGATTGCTAGACCTTTTATAGTATCTAAAGGGTTGAATGGGTTAAAATGATTTACATGTTCAATCTTAAAACTCCTGGATGTGGTAAAACATGACTTGAAACAGTTCACAGTCTTCTAGGGGAAAAAAATATTAATCAAAAGAGAATAATGAGGTTCATTAATTAGCTTCCCGCGCCTGATTCTCAGCGCAGCAGTATGGAAGCCTGGGGCAGCTATTAGCGGCTCCTTCTTATTCTATTGATCTGTGTATATCGGTGAAATTCCTTTTTTTGTCCTAAGATGTTTTATTGATTCAGATATCCTTTCTCTTTTGAAACAACATGAAAGTTAAACTGAACTTTGCAGCAACTCTGAGGCAGAAAAAAAGCTGGAGTAATTTCGATGTTTAATCCTTGCCTCATGCAGGCAGCTTTGCATATTCTGGCAAGTTATCTAACTGTACAAAGATTATCCAGAATATAAAGTATATCAGGCCAGATGTTGCTTATCCTGTGCTGGGAAGCCCATTCTTCACTTCATAATATGACTGAACAAATGGCTAAATGAAACAACATTTACATCATTTTGGGTGAGTTTTAAAGAGGAATTTTAGCAAACAGGGTTGCAAAATAAAGCAATACATTGCAAAGTGAGAAGTAAAAAAATAGAAGAGAGATCAAGAAATGATTGATATTCGCCATGTAATGTGTTCATATTGTTTGATCCACAATCCACCCATACGTCATCTTTACTGCTGGCAAACATGAAAAAAACAGACAGCACCAACTGTCATTATCTATGACCACACCCAATAAGAATGCGATAGGCTAAAAGGTTTTTCAATAGATATACATATGCACAGAGGGAGATACTTGTTGCTTGGTGTTTGGAAACAGCTGTTATTTCCCACAACACAACACTGTACACAGACAGGAAACTGTTAGGACCTAGGTTCTGACATAACAATGTGGGAGGGGCTTCACCACAATATCAGCCATGCAGAACCCCCTGATTAGCTATTGGGAAAAAAAGGTAAAGATTTCTCATGGGAAAAAGGATATCAGGGGATCAGGTATCATGGGATGAACTTCAATCCCTGGTTACAGTTTCTCTTTAAGTTAAGGCCACCAACCTAAAGATAACCATTGTTGAAAATAGAGAGCCTGAAATGTAAGGCTCTCTGTTACTGCTGCACAGATGAGTACTTGGTAGGGTTAATTGTAGAAAGAGATCTAATGGATCAGGTTCTTGCAGCAGAGAATCCCCTATTAGTGTTAATGAACCATGGTTTGGTCAGAGACTTTCTATACTGAGTTTTTCTTTAAAGAAAATTTATCTTGGAGAGAAATAGAGGCATTTCGAGAAGCACAAGGTTCAGGAGAACATTTTGTGTATCTTCCACAAGGACACAGAGTGATACCAGCTCATAGGCCAGATGCACTGCCACTGAAAGCAGTGCAAGCACAACATGGTGCTTTGTAAAGTAAACAACGGTAAGTGAACATTAAAGAGGAACTTCAGCCTAAACAAACATAATGTCATTAAGTTACATTAGTTATGGTAATTAAAATAGATAGGTAATATAATCGCTTACCCACACTGTTTTAAAAGAACAGGCAAATGTCTGATTTCATGATGGCAGCCATCTTTTTGGTTGAAAGGAGGTGACAGGGAGCTTGAGACACAGTTCCAACTGCCCTGTGTCCTGAACACCTCTTCCAGTTGCTAGGCAACGCGAATAACAACATAGGAAATCCCATCATGCTCTGCACAGCATCAGGGAAAAAAAAGCCTGGGCTTTTTTTCTTTGATGGGTGGAGCTTAGATAAAAATGCAGCTAAAAATGATGCTTTGATAAGAAAAACAAAGTTTTGATGCTGTGAAACTGTTAAACACCAAGCCTTTTCAGTTCTGCTGAGTAGATTTTTAGTCCGGAGGTTCACTTTAAACAATGGTGCTGGGACATTTTACCTCATTTCGGGGGGAATTAGTCCTTATCAGGCAGGCCACATCTGTGTCTGTGCAGTGTCCTGCCAGTCACATGACCACAAGGGCCAATAGTTGGCTCCTGTGATCTTCTGCGCTAATAACACAATAAAAATGAGTAGTGTTGTGCCACCCCTAAATCACAGACAATTTTAACAAAATGAGCTGGGGTGAGCCATGGCAACGCAGGTGGAGGTGGCCGCAAAACTTGAAAAATGACTGTGTCTGTCTTGTGAATGGAGGGGGGGGGGGGGGGAGTTTCTGCCATCACTGAATTACAGGTGAGCAGGTGAGTGATTAATGTAATAAATATTTGTTGGTTGCTATGGGCAACAACACCACACCTTTGTTTGGCACCATATCACAGAACCTGTGATAACTTGACACTCATCACAGCAGCAGCAATGGAGAGGGAACTGATAGATGTCTTCAAACTTTGGCAAAACAGATATTCAGGTGTGTGTATTGGATATCTTTGTTACATGTTCATTACCTCAGCAAAGCAATCAATCTTTAGTAAGTCATCTTAAAGGGAACCAGAGAGGATCAAAAAAGGTTTTATACATACCTGGGGCTTCCTCCAGCCTCATACGCACGGATCGATCCCACGCCGCCGTCCTCTGCTGCCTGGATCCACCGGTACCGGGTCCCGTCATTGCCGCGAGTCGGCCAGTTGGCCGGCGGACGCGGCCGATTCTCTGCATCACACGGCACTCCCTCTATACAAGTACGCATGAGGCTGCCTACTGCGCAGCCGCATGTGTACGGGTATGGAGGGTGCCCCTGTGATGCGGACAATTGCCCGCGTCCGTCGGAAGTGACGGGCCCGGTACCGGTGGTTCCAGGAAGCGGAGGATGGCGGCGTGGGAGCGATCCAGGCTTATGGGGCAGGAAGAAGCCCCAGGTATGTATAAAAGCCTTTGTCTATTTTAACAACCCATTCCTCTTTGGTTCCCTTTAAGCATTTCAGGCACTTGAGCTAGTCCTTGTGAATAACTCAGGCTTTCTCTTACGAACATCTATGCTACATTGCACTACGACAGCCTTTAGACCTATGTACAGCATACAGACAGATGACTGGAAATTATAAGCTAGAAGAGACTAAACGTAGTCTAGAGGTAGAAGTCAGGAAGTAGAAGTCACTAGAAGTGAGCTCTGTATCTCTGTTGTGGCTTTCATACTAGCCTCTAAGGAGTTAAACTTTGACATCACCTGACAGGTGTATCATGATCGTGTCATATCTGCCATCTGAAAGAGAAATGTTCCAAAAAGATGGCTGCCCTCATGAAATCACAAACATTTGCCTGTTCTTTTAAAACAAGGTGGGTAAGAGATTATATTACCTATCTAGTTTATTTTCATAACTAATGTAACTTAATGACAGTATGTTTGTTTAGGCTGAAGTTCCTCTTTGATGAGAATCTGCTGTTCCTATTTTTCCCATCCTGCTGGCAGCACCTTCCATAGGCGTACATGCAAAAAGGGCATCTGGAAAAAGGGGAATCTGGAAAAAAGGGCGCGGGATATTGACGAAATTATTATCTAAAACAATATTTTTCGTTTCTATATTATAACTTAAGATCAAGCGCTAAATATGTATAATTAACGGTAATGAAATCTCAAAATACTATCGATAACAAAAAAAAAACAACAGAAATGTATACTTGTACTAAGCATAATAACACAATTGTAGATATTACAGATATTATACTACAACTACACCTAACTGTACTCTCACAGAACCCTCCCTGTACCTATCCTGAGCCCCTAAACACCCCCCCCCCCCCCGATGGTGTCTAACCCTAAAAGCCCCCTGGTGGTACCTGCCTAACCCTAAAACCCCCTGGTGGTATTAAGCATAGAAAAATAATTGTAGATATTACAGATATTTAACTGCAATTATACCTAACCCTACTCTTACACAAAACCCTCCCTGTATCTATCCCTAACCCATAGAACTTCCCTGGTGGTGACTGGTGACTAACCCCAAAATCCCCCTGTAGTGCCTAACCCTAAAACCCCCCTGGTGTAGCCTGACCCTAAACCCCCCTTGTACTTCACTACAAATAACATGAATAGAAAAAGTAATATATTTGTAAAAGAATAAATAGCCTTACAATCACGTACGCATTAAAAATGTAATGAATAAAAAAAGTTATATATTTGTAATAGAATAAATAGCCTTACAATCACATATGAATTAAAAATTTTAAAACAACGTTCATATTAAAAGTGATATATTAGTAAGATAATAAATCTGAAAACTATAATTTACGCATTATAATTCTGAAAACAAGGTTAATACCAAAAGCGATATATTTGTAATACAATAAGCTTAAAAATGAAAATTTACACATTATACTTTTGAAAACAAATTTTAAAATGATAAAATAAGTGGAAACGAAAAATTATTCATTATACTATTGAAAACAAATTTTAAAAACAATACAATAAGTTAAAACAAAAGTCAAAATGAATTTGTAAACGATATTTGTCACAAACCTTTTTCTTTAAATGAAAAACGAAAAGTTTTGTTTTTGCTGTCCCGGCGCCTGCTACTTATCGGGGGCCCTAATTTCTTCTCTATCGCCCAATAGCCAATATTTTGCATTGTAGCCTATGGAACGCCCTTTTTGTCCATTAGCCATGTGCATCCTTTTTTTCCCTTCCATAGACCATTAAGGAAGGTTTAGTGAAATGCCAGCCTTGCCTCCTCACAATCTATTGACCATGCTACACTTCCCAGAAGACAGTGCAGGTAAATTATGTTTGGAATCAGGGGGTGGGTGGTTAAAGCAGTTTGGTAGCCCCCTAGCAAAGTATAAATTTAGCACCGGCCGCCTATTTAAACTTGATATTACTTTAGATATTATGCTGAGTGCCAGATGTTAGGTTTACAGGTTGGTAGGGATAGAGGTTAAGGTTAGGAGTAGTAATAACTGGCACCTCAGGGGTAGTGCTCCTTTGCCTGTTAGCTCAACCTCAGGTTGCTGCTGAACTTTACCACACACACTTCCAGGTTCGAATCTGGACGGGCCAGTTAATATTAGTGGATCCAAGTGGGTAAGTAATATGCTTATTTTCTAAGGTAAGATGATATTAAAACTATACGAGAGTGAGAGAGAGAGAGAGAGAGAGAGAGAGAGAGAGAGAGAGAGATATGTCGTTTATGTACATTGCCTAGCTAGGAACTACACAAAGATGCTGGCTGACTTGTGTCTACTTGCATGCTGAATATTTTAGCACCTGGACTGTGCCACTGTTGTTCAGGAAGTGCTTCCAACAGAATAAAGGAAACCTTGAGAATACTCTATTGAGATGATGGACTGTCCAAAACCTGTTAGTAAGAAGCTCAGAGATGTCAAATTAAAATACTTCCTCAGCCCGCGTACATATCAATACGTCATAATAGAGCTGGGTGTAGGGCGAGCCGAATGTTGACTGCTGCTGCTCAGATACCCAGCGGCGTTAAATACTATTCCCCCTCCAAGTCGCAGCAACTCAGAGAGAGATGTAATTTGAAATACCTTTATGCACCCCGCACACTATATCACTACTGCTATAGCGGTGCCTAGTTTCGGCGCTCGCCGCTGAGTGCCGTGCACCGAAACCACCTGCTTCACTCAGCCCTGTCCTCAAGTACCACCCTGTCCTCAAGTACCACCAATAGTGCATGTTTTTCAGAAAACCTCAAACATTCCCAGGTGAAGTAATTAGTGTCTCAACAGAGCTACCTCTGTAAGTTTCCACAAAACAAGCCCTGTTGGACCTTGAGAAAAAGATTAGGGATGAGAAATACTGTGTTAAGTGACAGCGACATAGGGAAAAAATAATTTACAGTGCATTTAGCCTGGGACATATGTACATCTTGCATGAATACATTTAAAATTCAACTTTTTTGTTAGAGGTTTTTTTTTTACATTTCTTTAATGTATTGAATTTCACTCTTTACTTGCTCATTCTTTGCAAGTCCTGTCTCCAAACACTCCTTGTAGTATAACTGGATGTTGCAACTTTGGTCAGTATAATAAAACACTTCTAAAAGCAAAGCAATTTTATGAAACGGTTATTGACACTTGTCTATCTCCTACAAGCCCGTAATCTGGAAATTTAGCTTCTGGTTGAGACAGCCTGGTTGCTGGGTTGGAAATTATTCACTATGAACACCAGCTGTCAGATGTTTTCCACAAACTACTCCAGATGTTCTCCTAGATTATCAAAAATGCCACATCCAGCTCTGTGTCTCATCAAAATGAAAGCAGAATGTATTTACTAGCTAGTGCTCTAATGAGCAGGCATCTTGCCCTGTACGCTCTGTAACTGTCTCCTTCTAAACCATCATCGCATACCATCACTGCACAAACTCCCTTCACTTATTGTTCTGGGGAGTTTTCTTATTCTATAATGTTATCTACTCTAGGTTAACTGCCCTGCCTTATTGTTATAGCTTGTCTGAAGAAGTAGAATGGTTGAAACTGTTAATTTGCTTTTCCTTGCTCTGAGCAGCTTGGCACACCCCGTACCAACCCCTCTTTCTGTGATCTCAGCAGGTGGTTTTTCTGCCAAGCTCTGTTTAAGACAGTGAATGTTCTGCTTCAGTGCCTCAGCTGTGAGGTTTACGAAGTACCCAGCAAGCTCATGGTGAACCAGAACTTCTAGGTCTGCCGTGAGGTGGGTCGGTTTCACGCACTCAGTACTATAAGATCTTTATCCCTGAAGTACAGTAGAGTCTCGGTTATTCGGCACCAACGGGAATGGGCTGATGTCGAATAAGTGTACTTTTTTGTTGCTTGAGAATGAATGTTAAAGGATACCCGAACTGACAAGTGACATGATGAGATAGACATGAGTATGTACAGTGCCTAGCACACAACTAACTATGCTGTGTTCCTTTCTTTCTTTCTCTGCCTGAAAGTGTTAAATATCAGGTATGTAAGTGGCTGACTCCGTCTTGACTCAGACAGGAAGTGACTACAGTGTGAACATCACTGATAAGAAATTCCCTTTTTTTTACCTCCTTCTTGCTCTCAGAAGCAATTTTCTGCTAGGAAAATGTTTTATAGTTGGAAATTCTTATCAGTGAGGGTCACACTGTAGTCACTTCCTGTCTGAGTCAGGACTGAGTCAGCCACTTCCATACCTGATATTTAACTCTTTCAGACAGAGAAAGAAAAAAGGAACACAGCATAGTTATTTGTGTGCCAGGCACTGTACATACACGTGTCTATCTCATCATGTCACCTGTCACCTCAGGTATCCTTTAAAAATAGGCCTAGCTAATACAGTACAATACCCCACTCTGTACATATTGTGAACCCTGTATTAAATGTTAAAATACAGTAATTGAAAGTATATTAACCTTGAGGGAGTAGTCTTTCAGCACAGCAGAGCCTACAAAAAGCCTAAGAAGTTGGCCTTCACCACTGTAAGTACTGCTGGCGATTTGTTCTGGTTGGTTGAGACTTCTAGTTGGTTGAGTTCTTTATAACTGGCACTCTACTGTATCAGCAAGTTCATTCATAAGCTGAATGGTGTGTGTCTGTAACAGACTTTCTCAACCACTGTTCCCTGGAGTAACTCTCCAAATGATATTCATATATCAGGAAAGCCAAACATAACAATTATACATTATCAGGGGAAGTAGGTTTTTTTTGTGGGGAGAAGGCATAGTCTTAAAGCACACCTAAACTGAGAGGGATAAGGAAGCTGCCATATTTATTTCCACTTAAAGCGGAATATAACCCTGCATTTCAACTTTGCTCTAAAACATTATTTACAGTATATTATATGCAACCAGCATTTTTTTTTTACTTGACCAGCATTGGAAGGGTTACACAGGGCTTTAAAGTCCCTGGAGATTTCTGCAGACGCATCCGAAGTTGAGTTAGATACTTTTTGTTTACAAATATGTATCTAAGTGTTTATTGTGACTCATCTCTCACACTGAGAAGGAGTTGGAGGACAACCAAAGAGTGTGTAACATTTCTAAATGTATACATATAACTAAATAGAATGTAACTATCTGAACGTCTGCAGGGAACTTAAAACCTCTGTGTTTAACCCTTCCAATGCTGGTCTAGTAAAAAAAAAATGCTTTTTGCATATAATATGCTGTAAATAATGTTTTAGAGCAAAGTTGAAATGCAGGGTTATATTCCGCTTTAAACAATGCAGATTGCCTGACTGCCGTGCTGATCCTCTGCCTCTAAAACTTTCAGCCATAGACCCTGAACAAGCATGCAGATCAGATGTTTCTGACTGAATTCTGACTTGATTAGCCACTTACTTGTTTCATGTGTTGGATTCAGACACTACTGCGTCCAAAGAGATCAGTAGGACTGCCAGAAAACTGATGTTTTTTAAAAGGGAATGCATATGACAGCCTCCATATCCCTCAGTTCAGGTGTACTTTAAAAGTGGATCTGTATAAACACTTCTTTTTCTATGTCCCGACTTTACACTATGCCCAATTCAGTGCTCCTCATTGTAGTGGTCTGCATTGTAGTGTTTCTTTTTATGCCACAATCACAGTACTTTGCCACACCTCTTTTCCAGAGCCCCCCAATACAATGGACCATGTGGTGCTGGTATAGCTCAGGCTGCCAGGTGGTCCAGGCTCTGCAATCTGGCTATCCCAGGCTGCATGGGTGACAAGGGGTTAAGAAGACTTGGGAGGGGGGACCCTACACTGTCCATTACATTACATATGGGGCTTGATTCACTAACCGGAGTGAAAAGCCACTTAGTGGCCGAAAAGTAGCTTTGCGGGCACTAATAGTGGCGCAAAGCTACATCGCGCACAGCCCAGCACAGTGCGCGCGCAGCCGTTAACCTCCTTGGCGGTAACCCCGTGTGTGACACAGGGTAAGCCGCCAGAGGGTGCCGCTCAGGCCCTGCTTGGCCGATTTACATAATTTTTTTTTTGCTACACGCAGCTAGCACTTTGCTAGCTGCGTGTGCATAATGATCGCCACCGCTACCCGACGATTCGCTGCTATCCGCCGCGCCATGACGCCCCCCCGACCCCTTGCGCTGCCTGGCCAATCAGTGCCGGGCAGCGCTGAGGGGTGGTTTGGAACACCCGCTGACGTCACGACGTCGATGATGGCCCACTGTGAACCTTGCCCCATCCCCATCTTTTGATACCCTATAGAATATTTGTAGGAATGAGCCTCTGTCTGAATATCATGGAATTCTAATTTTCAAGTTTTCGATCAGAAACTGGCTTTCTCCGGTGGGAATCAGTATGCGAAAAATCGATTTCAGCAGAAATACAGCATTACAGAGACTCGGTAATTTTAGACCAATCACAAGACTCTGAGGCACTGGACCAATCAAAGAATCAGTATTGTACCACGGAAATTGGATTGCGCAGAATTTTTAGACCAGTTAGAAGACTTGGAAGTATAAGGCCAATCAGAGATTTTACAGCAGTTGCCGATTGGAAATGCAGATTTCACATAATAATGTACATCTGCAAAAAATAGCAGTTTACAATGATTTTTTTTTTTTTAAATTTCTACAACTAACTAACTTTATTGGTAAAAATAACAGTCTGCGAAAAAATCGGAAATGGGAAATTATGATTTGTATGAAAAAGCAGAAATCTGTCAGAATAAAAATATTTGTAAAGGCCCAAACCCACCGTATGATTTTTTTGCGAACGATATTGTGCAACAAGGGATTTTTTTGTTGCGATATCATGCAACATCATTTAATGAAAAATTGTTAAACAATGTTGAACAACACAAGACATCCATGGCGAGAGGTCCCATTAAGTTGTTGAGGACTGTTCCGAACCTCATTGACTTCCGCGGGTTTACCACGATCATGTAAACGATCGTTCATTTCCGCCGCTGCAAATGACAATTGCAGATGCTGCCCCATAGATCAAGGAAACAATCGTTCATCGGCGGTAATCCCAGATCCATCTGGCAGCATCTGTCGGTGGGTATTCAGCTTTAGTTTCAGTCAGCAGTATACAGGGTTGGGACAAACACAGAATGCTAGATTTAGGATGAGCATAGGCAGTGTATATAGTACCTTTATTATACATAAATTGGTCTCACTTGATCTCAGTTTGTATCCAGTTGAAGTTACTCTTGCTTAAGAACGACAGCAGTAAATATGGCAATAAAGAGAAGAATGTGATATTGAAAAGTACACCTTGCTGCACCAGTGGAGAGGAACACGTTGGCCGTAAAATTGGAAAAATCCCGGAAGTGAAATGTTAGAGAGAAGATACCCAAGAGAGTCCTGGGCAGGAAATGGAGTGCGAGAAAAGACAGTGATAAAGCCAAAGGCAATTGCCTTTTTCAATAAACGACAGCTCAGTAGAGAGAGAAATAAACATATTTAATGATGCAGAAAGGACACAGATGTCCAGAGATCACTTAGTGGATGCGATGGGACGGATCATTTTCTTTGTGAGTTTTAAAGTCAGACTTTTTATGTTATGCATTGCGAGCTGAGATATCTTTATGCAGGACTGGGGGAACGCTGAATGCTTATTGGTCAATGGCACATACAATAATATCTGCTGGCAGAGGCACATAATCTCTGCATTATAGATATCATTATGACATCATCTTACTCTGCAGTGATACCGTTACTGCACTATATGCTCCGTGGAATCACTATTGTAGGGAAAGGACGAACAACGTATGAGGGCATCTGAGCTAAACCCTTTAACTTTTAATGCCTTCGTACATTAGTATGCAGACCACAAAGATTTTTATTTGTATGCCAAATGAGAACGTGAGACAATTGCAGCTACAAGTCCTGCTTCATAAAGTAGTATGGCCGGAAGCAACACAGCTGAAGGAGTTAAAAGGGGCTTTATGACAATGATCCATGGCAACAATCATTCTCTATAGAATGGGTGCACAAGCAGCAGGAGTCGTGGTGGCGGTTTTAGTTCTGGACCTGAGTCTTATGTCCAGGATTTTTTAGGGCACCCAATTTGGACGTGAGACTCACATCATGGAATCTTAAGTGGTTAAACTTGGTAAAATCCTATTTTGTCAGAACAATTTAACATACTTGTTCCAGCTTTGTATATGCATTTTATACACTTTAAGAAAAAAAGACGGTGCTGGACCTCCTCCCCATCCCTTTTAACCCTTTGCCACCCATACAGGCTGGTATAGCCAGAATTTGGAAATCAGAATTCTTACAGCCTGCACTAAATCAGCCCGCATGATCCATGATGTGGGGGGACTCTGGAAGAGAGGGGTGGCAAAGACTCCCCTCACCCCCCATAGAGCCCTTGTCCAGATAATGTGAAATGGGTATAGAAGCACTGAAGTACCCTTTGTCCATTTCCACAAAGTCTTCATAAGGACATGCACAGAAAGCTCCTGGCTACGGGAGCACAACCGAGGAGATGTACAGCTGGAATGGCACATGCTCCATAACACGTAACCCAGACTTTAATTAGGGTGCCGACCCAACGGAAAGGGACCCACAAGACACCGAAGCGCCTCAAAGACTACAGGGGGCTAGACTTTTTTTCCCCTCAGTTCAGGTATACGTTAAAGGGTTCTGCTTTATAACAAAAATGTAGCCTAGTTTCAAGGCAGAGACGGAAGATATTTGATTTTTATTTATTTTGCATATATTTAAAAAAATATGCAGGCCTCTGGATAGAAGCAAAAAATAGTTGGATGGGTCTTCTAGTTGTAAGAAGAAATAAGGTAGACAACAGAGCACATCCAGAAGGACATCACCGGATTTGAGGCAAGGCCACAAAGGCCATGGCCTAGTGCACCGTCAAGCAAGAGGCGGGAAGTGGGCTGTCACACTTAGGAAGTTAAACTGCCAAACATGTAAACCACAGCAGTCACAGACCTGGTCCGTGGCCACCCTGCTTTGACAGGTCAGTGCAGTTGTGCACAGCACATGATTAGGGAAGTACAGGACTGGGAAGCAGAGGACGGTGGTGCTCAAGACCAGGGCAGACACAGTGGACAGGGTGGGGTTGACAGTGGGCCTTGGGTGGTAAAATATGGCCCTACAGAAGGAATGTGGACTTATTATTGCAATAAGTACATATTTGACCAACCAAAATGCACAGACAACAGGCAGTGGAGGGGTCCTGGTGGTGAGTAAATAGCTACAGATGGTGATCTTGTCCAAATTGTTTGCTCACCTTTATTATTCAGCAAACATTTGCTTTTTGTTTAACTAGAGTGCATGACGTTGAAGGTAGTTGCAAGTATTCTTGGCCTGCTGTCCTCCTTTGCCTTTGACTTTAATTCCAGATTGCAATTTGTATTTGTCATTTTGTACCTAATTGAATTGAATTTAAATTAATCAATATTGTGCTCAGCTATTTAGGCTTGTGCTTAATAACAGTGGACAAGTGAATAACAGCAACAAATTGTGTTTTATTGGAAAGATATTTGCGAAAGGTGAAGATTACAAATAGAGTGGCCTTGATAGCTGTATGCAGATTTCGGCAATCTTCTTCCGAAAATATTCTGCACAATGATGTAATGAAATTAAAGAAAGTTTACCAGGATGAGACTGAGAATAAGGACAGATGAAACTGCTTTATTGTTTCATAAAAGCTACAGTTTACAGAACAGGGCCACATTTACCATAAGGCACTGTAGGCATGTGCCTATAGGTGCCTGATAATGGAAAGGCGGCTCACTCTTCTCCCCACGAGTGCCTCCCTACCTCCTTCCCTATGAAGAGTCCCGATGACAGTGTAAATGAGAGATTACTCACCCGGGTCTCAGAATTTCACTGACGAGATCTCCCTTCAGTCAGGGGCACCTCTAGCTACTTAATACTGAGATTCCTCTAGTTACCTAATACTTGGGCGCACCTCTAGCTACTTTATACTAAGTGTACCTCTGGCTACCTAATGCTAAGAGGCACCTCTAGCTACCTATGATGGGCAAGTAAGGCCAGCCAGAACACTTGTGGTGAAGTTCGGTGGGTGTTTGTAGGTTCATGGAGGGCGAAGTCTAGGGTGCCAGAAAATCTGTGCCTACAGGCTTCAGTGATGTAAATCCGGGCCTGATGCAGAAAAGTTACTCACCACTTCTGTGACCAGTAGCAATGCTTAGAGAAATGTAAAATCCTGCGTTGCATTACCCTGTTTGCCGCACACTTAACTCATTTCGCTGAAAGTGCCCAATCTGCTACCAAGCTGCAGCAAAGTCAACAGCGCGGACTTCTGCAGCAAAGTAGTGGTGGTGGAAGTAATGTAAATCAATGGGCAACGCAGGAATTTTAAACATGTTGACGGGGACGGTGTGGTGCGCATACACGAAACAACAGGAATGGGAAATGGAAACCCAATGATGTGCTTCATGTCCAGCATGGAGTATGTCATTGGGCAAGGGGCGAGCAGGGGTGTGGCGCTATGCATATGACCTTGTTGGGGCACTCTGCTACAAGGTCATATGCAATGGGGGTGGGGCATTGCACCGCAAAAGCACATTTCAGGTGGAAAACCGACCTCAATGGAAGTGTTACACAGTTTGGGACTGGGACAATCAAATGCCCTTTCTGTCCACTTTGACAGACCCAATTCCTAATTTTGCCCCGGTAATAGGGGTACAATTCAATATTCATCATAGCTTTTAATTTGTTATGGGGATCTCACCACAAGCAGAGCATACGCATTGAAGAGGTGTTCCTTGTTCACATCCTACAGGTTATTTATGCTCCTTTTCCTTCTTAAGGTCACACCAACCCCATATTACACACACAGCTGGAATACACATCTGGGTGCGACATCTGTTTCTCCTCCTCAATGGTCCTAACATTCAACATCCTCCTCACCCCAACCATTTACTCCTGGTCTGCCGGTTCCTAGAGTTGTAAAAAAACAACAACTAAAAACAATGAAATTACTGGTAAATAAAGTCCACCATAAAGTCCAGGGGTTAAGAGTCCTATCATCTAAACGCAGATTACGCTCATGCGCATACAATCTGTTACAATATCCAGGTGATCAAAATGTAAAGAGCCCAACATGCATACTGTAATCATAGCCTAGCACTGTTGGTGAGTGAGCCTTTCACAGGGTGTAAAGGTGAAGTTGTAGGAAGTGCTGATCCATTAGATTGTATACTATGTACTAGGAAACTGTTGCTTTTTCTTTGTGATTATAGCGCGCCATTGCGTGCACATGAGCATGATCTGCGTTTGGATAATACAGAACTTTTAACCCCTAGGGGTGGACTTTTTATTTTAATTGCTATTTTTTATGATTAATCTTCATACTGTTAATGTGTTTTTTATGCTTTTTTTATGATTACAACATTGTGCAATTTTGATTATACTGGGACTGTGTTTTTTTAGCTCCCCCAATAGCAATATTGGTGTGAGCGCTGTGTTACCATAGAAAGGTTTTTGGTTCCTAGAGTTAATCCAGTCAGGGTCATGGGAAGTCCAGAAAAGATGGCAGTCAAGATGGGAGATGACCAAAGCATGGATCAGGAGTTTAACACTATTGAACATTGGGTAGGGGCAAATTTTGGCCAAGTTGCAGAAATGGAAGTGGAATGACCTGGAGGCAGTGTGAGAGGTATAACCATAAATGGAACAGGTAAGTCAGGGGCGTTTCTAGGGTCCTTGGAGATCAGTGGCACCTGTGGGCACCAGGACGGGGAGGCAAAAAATGGGCGTGGCCATGCGGTGAGTGGGCGTGGCCATGGGTGGGGCCAAATGTACATGAACTTAGCAGCGGTGTAAGCTACGGATAACGGGCCTGCCCATCGAAATATTGGACGGAGCCCCCTGTCCTTTATTTCGATCATTTACAATCAGTATAGGCATAGATCAAAGATGTATACGCACATACAATTTTGATTGGTCAATCACTGACCCCCAATTTCCCACCCCCGTGCAGTAAGTGGGCCAACAGACAATGAATTTTATGAACAGAGCTAAAATTGGCTAATCAAAATTGTATGTGTGTACCAGGCTTTACAGCTAATACTGTACATACTGAAAGTAGCAGGGATCAGCATACAATACAGCTGGTTTACAATCAATAAAGGCACAGAGTAACACCTTACACTGTACACACTGGAGGTAAATCAGCACACAGTGCAAGCACTAGAGAACAGCGTATACTGTACATACTGTAGGCAGCAGAATTCAGCACACTGCAGCTAGCGTGCCAAAAATATGACGATCACGTTGTGCGGCGTGCTTATCGCGCCGCACCAAAAACTGGGTGGGCCATGGACCAGAATATAGGTGTGGTAACGGGTGGAGACAAATTTACATGAACCTAGCAATGGTGGGACATCAGATTAGGACAGTGGTGGTGAACCTTTTGGAGGCCGAGTGCCCAAACTGCAACCCAAAAGTCACTTACCGGTATCTATCGCAAAGTGGCAACAGCAATTTAAACTAAATACTGTACAAACGTTTTAACTCATACATGAACATTATGGAAAATCCAAGTTGAAAATAAACTGTGAAGATAAACAATTTCATCCATCCTACTCCTGAAAAATGTATTCAATTTTTTAGAACATCCCAGTTTTATTTTCTGTTTTAAAACGCTAAAAAAGTAGGTTTAATGCTATTGTCTCATATGATAAGGATTCAGCTTTTCCCATAGTCTCGCAGTTAGCAATCATGTGACCCCCAACAAGACATATTTAGCAATCATGAGGCCCCCAACAAATCAGGAGGCCCCCAACAAGACAAATTCAGCAATCATGAGGCCTCCAACAAATCATGAGGCCCCCAACAAGACAAATTCAGCAATCATGAGGCCCCCAACAAGACAAATTCAGCAATCATGAGGCCCCCAACAAATCATGAGGCCCCCAACAAGACAAATTCAGCAATCATGAGGCCCCCAACAAATCATAAGGCTCCCAACAAGACACATTCAGCAGTCATGAGGCACATAAATAGACAGCATTTCACATAAATAGGCAGAATGCCCCCTTAATATGGTAGCCCCCCCAAGTTAGGTAGTGAGTGACAGGGACCCCCAGGTTAGCTAGTGAGTGACAGGCGCCTCCAGTTAGGTAGTGAGTGACAGGGACCCCGATAGTGAGTGACAGGGAGCACCTTTAGGTAGTGAGTGAGTGCCAGGGAGCCCCTTTAGGCAGTGAGTGAGTGACAGGAAGCCCCTTTAGGCAGTGAGTGAGTGCCAGGGAGCCCCTTTAGGCAGTGAGTGAGTGCCAGGGAGCCCCTTTAGGCAGTGAGTGAGTGACAGGAAGCCCCTTTAGGCAGTGAGTGAATGACAGGGAGCCCCTTTAGGGAGTGAGTGAGTGACAGGGAGCCCCTTTAGGGAGTGAGTGAGTGACAGGGAGGCCCTTTAGGGAGTGAGTGAGTGCCAGGGAGCCCCTTTAGGAAGTGAGTGAGTGCCAGGGAGCCCCTTTAGGGAGTGAGTGCGTGCCAGGGAGCCCCTTTAGGGAGTGAGTGCGTGCCAGGGAGCCCCTTTAGGGAGTGAGTGCGTGCCAGGGAGCCCCTTTAGGGAGTGAGTGAGTGCCAGGGGAGCCCCTTTAGGGAGTGAGTGAGTGACAGGGAGCCCCTTTAGGGAGTGAGTGAGTGCCAGGGGAGCCCCTTTAGGGAGTGAGTGAGTGACAGGGAGCCCCTTTAGGGAGTGAGTGAGTGACAGGGAGCCCCTTTAGGGAGTGAGTGAGTGACAGGGAGCCCCTTTAGGCAGTGAGTGAGTGACAGGGAGCCCCTTTAGGGAGTGAGTGAGTGACAGGGAGCCCCTTTAGGCAGTGAGTGAGTGCCAGGGGAGCCCCTTTAGGGAGTGAGTGAGTGCCAGGGAGCCCCTTTAGGGAGTGAGTGAGTGCCAGGGAGCCCCTTTAGGGAGTGAGTGAGTGAGTGACAGGGAGCCCCTTTAGGGAGTGAGTGAGTGCCAGGGGAGCCCCTTTAGGGAGTGAGTGAGTGCCAGGGAGCCCCTTTAGGGAGTGAGTGCGTGCCAGGGAGCCCCTTTAGGGAGTGAGTGCCAGGGAGCCCCTTTAGGGAGTGAGTGAGTGCCAGGGAGCCCCTTTAGGGAGTGAGTGAGTGACAGGTAGCCCCTTTAGGGAGTGAGTGAGTGACAGGGAGCCCCTTTAGGGAGTGAGTGAGTGCCAGGGAGCCCCTTTAGGGAGTGAGTGAGTGCCAGGGGAGCCCCTTTAGGGAGTGAGTGCGTGCCAGGGAGCCCCTTTAGGAAGTGAGTGAGTGCCAGGGGAGCCCCTTTAGGGAGTGAGTGCGTTCCAGGGAGCCCCTTTAGTGAGTGAGTGCGTGCCAGGGAGCCCCTTTAGGGAGTGAGTGCGTGCCAGGGAGCCCCTTTAGTGAGTGAGTGAGTGACAGGGAGGCCCCCCCTCTAGCCGCCGCCGCTCCCCCCCTACCTCTCAGCAGACCTCAGGATCAGCGGCGACCCGACCAGATGTACGAGCGGGCGCTGGACGCACCCGCTCGATATGCGGAAGTGATGTCACTTCCGCATATCAGTGCGGGCGCTGGGTCCTAGCGCCCGCATGATTGGTCGCCGGCTCGCCGCCTGATCCTGAGGTCTGAGACTGTCAGTGACGCGGCGGCTGGAGGGAGCCGCTGAGTCTTGACAGAGGGGGCGGCCGGGCGGAGATCCGTGGCACCCCAGGAAAGATTGGGGGCACGTGCCCCCCTAAAACAGGGCTAGTGACGCCCCTGCAGGTAAGTATGGAGCTTACTGATGCACTCCACTGTCAACTCTAGAGATGCTGGCGGCCTTAAAGAGGGATTGTCAGCCATAAAATGAAATTCCATTTATCCACTGCCCTGTGCCCACTATGCAGCCCGGGACCTTACCCTGCAGTGCAAGCACTCCAATCTATTCAGAAATGTTTCTGCTGGAATTCATCTTAACTCAGTCAGCCTGGCTCTATTTGGTACATTGCCAACAAGAGGGAAGCTTGTTATCACCCCTCCCACATTCCTGCTCCTCACGGATTGGCTGAGTTCAGTGTGACATGAGGCTGAAATATGATCTTCCTGTGCTCACATATTTACAAAGGAAGATATCTAGAGCAGATTCTAGGAGAAAAAAAGCATTAGGGAGGAAAGTACATCAGGGTAGGCTTCACTCAGAGGGAACCAAAATGGCAAACGGCAGGAACAGAATTCTCTTTATTTACTATATAAAAGTCACTGAAATCAAAACGTGGACAGTACAATACATTTGTTACGTAAGTAGAACAAGTCGTTACCTACTTATAAATGTGGTGTTTTCCTGGCATAGTATGGCTGACCCTGCTGCTTTAACCACTTCCCAACCGCCTAACGCACAGAGGCGGCCGGGAAGTGGAGCCCTGAAGGACCGGCTCACCCACAGAGGCGGCGGTCCTTCTAAGGGCATGGGCGGAGCGATCGCGTCATCCATGACGCGATCCTCTGCCGGCGCCTGTCACCGCTCGCTCGCGGCAACATCCCGCCGGCTATACGGAAGCGCCGGCGGGATGTTAACCCCGCGATCGCCGCATACAAAGTGTATAATACACTTTGTAATGTTTACAAAGTGTATTATACAGGCTGCCTCCTGCCCTGGTGGTCCCAGTGTCCGAGGGACCACCAGGGCAGGCTGCAGCCACCCTAGTCTGCACCAAGCACACTGATTTCCCCCCCCCTGCCCCAGATCGCCCACAGCACCCATCAGACCCCCCCCCCCTGCCCACCCCCCAGACCCCTGTTTGCACCCAATCACCCCCCTAATCACCCATCAATCACTCCCTGTCACTATCTGTCAACGCTATTTTTTTTTTATCCCCCCCCCTGCTCCCTGCCCCCTCCTGATCACCCCCCACCCCTCAGATTCTCCCCAGACCCCCCCCCCCAGACCACCCCCCCCTGTTTACTGTATGCATCTATCCCCCTGATCACCTGTCAATCACCTGTCAATCACCTGTCAATCACCCGTCAATCACCCGTCAATCACCCCCTGTCACTGCCACCCATCAATCAGCCCCTAACCTGCCCCTTGCGGGCAATCTGATCACCCCCCCACACCAATAGATCGCCCACAGATCCGACATCAGATCACCTCCCAAATCCATTGTTTACATCTATTCTCTCCTCTAAACACCCACTAATTACCCATCAATCACCCATCAATCACCCCCTATCACCACCTGTCACTTTTACCTATCAGATCAGACCCTAATCTGCCCCTTGCGGGCACCCAATCACCCGCCCACACGCTCAGATTGCCCTCTGACCCCCCCTTATCAATTCACCAGTGCATTAATTACATCTGTTCTTCCCTGTAATAACCCACTGATCACCTGTCAATCACCTGCCAATCACCTATCACCCATCAATCACCCCCTGTCACTGCCACCCATCAATCAGCCCCTAACCTGCCCCTTGCGGGCAATCTGATCACCCACCCACACCATTAGATCGCCCGCAAACCCGCCGTCAGATTACCTCCCAAATGTATCATTTACATCTGTTATCTTCTCTAAACACCCACTAATTACCCATCAATCACCCATCAATCACCCCCTATCACCACCTGTCACTGTTACCTATCAGATCAGACCCTAATCTGCCCCTTGCGGGCACCCAATCACCCGCCCACACGCTCAGATTGCCCTCAGACCCCCCCCCCCCTTATCAATTCGCCAGTGCATTAATTACATCTGTCCTTCCCTGTAATAACCCACTGATCACCTGTCAATCACCTGCCAATCACCTATCACCCATCAATCACCCCCTGTCACTGCCACCCAACAATCAGCCCCTAACCTGCCCCTTGCGGGCAAACTGATCACCCACCCACACCAATAGATCGCCCGCAGATCCGACATCAGATCACCACCCAAGCGCAGTGTTTCCATCTATTCTCTCCTCTAAACACCCACTAATTACCCATCAATCACCCATCAATCACCCCCTATCACCACCTGTCACTGTTACCCATCAGATCAGACCCTAATCTGCCCCTTGCGGGCACCCAATCGCCCGCCTACACGCTCAGATTGCCCTCAGACCCCCCCTTATCAATTCGCCAGTGCAATATTTACATCTGTTCTCCCCTGTAATAACCCACTGATTACCTGTCAATCACCTATCAATCACCCATCAATCACCCCCTGTCACTGCCACCCATCAATCACCCCCTGTCACTGCCACCCATCAATCACCCGCTGTCACTGCCACCCATCAATCAGCCCCTAACCTGCCCCTTGCGGGCAAACTGATCACCCACCCACACCAATAGATCGCCCGCAGATCCGACATCAGATCACCACCCAAGCGCAGTGTTTCCATCTATTCTCTACCCTAAACACCCACTAATTACCCATCAATCACCCCCTGTCACTGCTACCTATCAGATTAGACCCCTATCTGCCCCTAGGGCACTCAATCACCCGTCCACACCCTCAGAATGCCCTCAGACCCCAGCCCTGATCACCTCGCCAGTGCATTGCTTGCATCTATTCCCCCCTCTAATCACACCTTGAGACACCCATCAATCACCTCCTGTCACCCCCTAGCACACCTACCCATCAGATCAGGCCCCAATTTGCCCCGTGTGGGCTCCTGATCACTCGGCCAAACCCTCAGACCCCCTTCCGATAACACCTCCCCAGTGCATTGATTGCATCTATTTTCCCCTCTAACCACCCCCTGAGACACCCATCAATCACCTCCTGTCACCCCCCTAGCACTCCTATCCATCAGATCAGGCCCAATACAACCTGTCATCTAAAAGGCCACCCTGCTTTTGACCGGTTCCACAAAATTCGCCCCCTCATAGACCACCTGTCATCAAAATTTGCAGATGCTTATACCCCTGAACAGTCATTTTGAGACATTTGGTTTCCAGACTACTCACGGTTTTGGGCCTGTAAAATGCCAGGGCGGTATAGGAACCCCACAAGTGACCCCATTTTAGAAAAAAAAGACACCCCAAGGTATTCTGTTAGGTGTATGACGAGTTCATAGAAGATTTTATTTTTTGTCAAAAGTTAGCGGAAATTAATTTTTATTGGTTTTTTTTCACAAAGTGTCATTTTTCACTAACTTGTGACAAAAAATAAAATCTTCTATGAACTCACCATACACCTAACGGAATACCTTGGGGTGTCTTCTTTCTAAAATGGGGTCACTTGTGGGGTTCCTATACTGCCCTGGCATTTTAGGGGCCCTAAACCGCGAGGAGTAGTCTAGAAAACAAATGCTTCAAAATGATCTGTGAATAGGACGTTGGGCCCCTTAGCGCACCTAGGCTGCAAAAAAGTGTCACACATGTGGTACCGCCGTACTCAGGAAAAGTAATATAATGTGTTTTGGGGTGTATTTTTACACATACCCATGCTGGGTGGGAGAAATTTCTATGTAAATGGACAATTGTGTGTAAAAAAATCAAACAATTGTCATTTACAGAGATATTTCTCCCACTTAGCATGGGTATGTGTAAAAATACACCCAAAAACGCATTATACTACTTCTCCTGAGTACAGCGGTACCACATGTGTGGCACTTTTTTACACCCTAAGTACGCTAAGGGGCCCAAAGTCCAATGAGTACCTTTAGGATTTCACAGGTCATTTTGCGACATTTGGTTTCAAGACTACTCCTCACGGTTTAGGGCACCCAAAATGCCAGGGCAGTATAGGAACCCCACAAATGACCCCATTCTAGAAAGAAGACACCCAAAGGTATTCCGTACGGAGTATGGTGAGTTCATAGAAGATTTTATTTTTTGTCACAAGTTAGCGACTTTGTGAAAAAAAAACTATTAAAATCAATTTCCGCTAACTTGTGACAAAAAAATAAAAACTTCTATGAACTCACCATACTCCTAACGGAATACCTTGGGGTGTCTTCTTTCTAAAATGGGGTCATTTGTGGGGTTCCTATACTGCCCTGGCATTTTAGGGGCCCTAAACCGTGAGGAGTAGTCTTGAAACAAAAATGACCTGTGAAATCCTAAAGGTACTCATTGGACTTTGGGCCCCTTAGTGCAGTTAGGGTGCAAAAAAGTGCCACACATGTGGTATCGCCGTACTCGGGAGAAGTAGTACAATGTGCTTTGGGGTGTATTTTTACACATACCCATGCTGGGTGGGAGAAATACCTCTGTAAATGACAATCTTTTGATTTTTTTACACACAATTGTCCATTTACAGAGGTATTTCTCCCACCCAGCATGGGTATGTGTAAAAATACACCCCAAAACACATTGTACTACTTCTCCCGAGTATGGCGATACCACATGTGTGGCACTTTTTTGCACCCTAACTGCGCTAAAGTGCCCAAAGTCCAATGAGTACCTTTAGGATTTCACAGGTCATTTTGAGAAATTTCGTTTCAAGACTACTCCTCACGGTTTAGGGCCCCTAAAATGCCAGGGCAGTATAGGAACCCCACAAATGACCCCATTTTAGAAAGAAGACACCCCAAAGTATTCCGTTAGGAGTATGGTGAGTTCATAGAAGATTTTATTTTTTGTCAAAAGTTAGCGGAAATTGATTTTAATTGTGTTTTTTCACAAAGTGTCATTTTCCGCTAACTTTTGACAAAAAATAAAATCTTCTATGAACTCACCATACTCCTAACGGAATACCTTGGGGTGTCTTCTTTCTAAAATGGGGTCATTTGTGGGGTTCCTATACTGCCCTGGCATTTTAGGGGCCCTAAACCGTGAGGAGTAGTCTTGAAACGAAATTTCTCAAAATGACCTGTGAAATCCTAAAGGTACTCATTGGACTTTGGGCCCTTCAGCGCAGTTAGGGTGCAAAAAAGTGCCACACATGTGGTATCGCCGTACTCAGGAGAAGTAGTATAATGTGTTTTGTGGTGTATTTTTACACATACCCATGCTGAGTGGGAGAAATATCTCTGTAAATGGACAATTGTGTGTAAAAAAAATTAACAAATTGTCATTTACAGAGATATTTCTCCCACCCAGCATGGGTATGTGTAAAAATACACCCCAAAACACATTATACTACTTCTCCTGAGTACGGCAATACCACATGTGTGGCACTTTTTTGCAGCCTAACTGCGCTAAGGGGTCCAAAGTCCAATGAGCACCTTTAGGCTTTAGAGGGGTGCTTACAATTTAGCACCCCCCAAAATGTCAGGACAGTAAACACACCCCACAAATGACCCCATTTTGGAAAGTAGACCCTTCAAGGTATTCAGAGAGGGGCATGGTGAGTCCGTGGCAGATTTCATTTTTTTTTTGTCGCAAGTTAGAAGAAATGGAAACTTTTTTTTTTTTTTTTCTCACAAAGTGTCATTTTCCGCTTACATGTGACAAAAAATAATATCTTCTATGAACTCACTATGCCTCTCAGTGAATACTTTGGGATGTCTTCTTTCCAAAATGGGGTCATTTGGGGGGTATTTATACTATCCTGGAATTCTAGCCCCTCATGAAACATGACAGGGGGTCAGAAAAGTCAGAGATGCTTGAAAATGGGAAAATTCACTTTTTGCACCATAGTTTGTAAACGCTATAACTTTTACCCAAACCAATAAATATACACTGAATGGGTTTTTTTTTAATCAAAAACATGTTTGTCCACATTTTTCGCGCTGCATGTATACAGAAATTTTACTTTATTTGAAAAATGTCAGCACAGAAAGTTAAAAAAATCATTTTTTTGCCAAAATTCATGTCTTTTTTGATGAATATAATAAAAAGTAAAAATCGCAGGAGCAATCAAATAGCACCAAAAGAAAGCTTTATTAGTGACAAGAAAAGGAGCCAAAATTCACTTAGGTGGTAGGTTGTATGAGCGAGCAATAAACCGTGAAAGCTGCAGTGGTCTGAATGGAAAAAAAGTGGCCGGTCCTTAAGGGGTAGAAAGCCCTAGGTCCTCAAGTGGTTAAAGTGGAATTGCCACCATAAAATCAAATTCTTTTTACCCACTGCTCTGTGTTTATTATGCAGCCTGCAACCTAACCCTGCATTGCAAGCATTTCATTGTAATTATAAAAGTATCTGCTGTAATGGATCTTATCTCAGTCAGCCTGGCTCTATTTGGTACATTGTTGAGGGAAGCTTGTTATCTTCTCTCCCACATTCCTGCTCCTCGCTGATTGGCTAGGGGCAGTTCAGTGTGACACAAGGCTCAGAAGCTGCTGAAATATGATCTATGCTGTACTCACATGTATTTACAAAGCAAGCTAGACATGTCAGCACTGTCTCTAGGAGCAAAATAGAGTAAGAGAGGAAATTACATCAGGATTGGCATCAGTCAGAGGCAGTAAAAATGATAAAATGCCTAAACAGTATTTTCTTTTTTATTCTATATAGAATTAATTGAAATAAAAAACATGCACAGTACAATACATGTGTTATATCAGTAGAACAAGTATTTATCTACTTATATATATGTTTTTTATTTTCCCTGGGATAGTATGGCTGTCCCTGCTGCTTAACTAAGGACAGTATAAATGAATCACAATTACAGGAGACAATGGGGTATATGCAGTAAACTGCATTAAAGGGTACAGCACATAATTTTTATCTCCCAGGGCATCTCAATAGCAAATTAAAAATGCATGCTAAAAATGTGTTTTGTTTTTTTTTTAAACTTTAATTTTACCTACGGTAATTTTTCATATTTAAGGGGAAATTACAGACAGAATCTTTGTACTTCCTGTACTTCCTCCATCCATCCACCAGTCACAAGCAACAGAATATGGAAGGCAGATAAGAACTCCCCTAATTACCCACAAGCTTAGATCAAACAAACCCATTACGCATTAAGGGGCGATGAGTCTTCCTTACTATGCTTCAAACAGATAACATTAGTCACACCTGATAAATTTCACACCTAGCCTGGATAATGGCAGTGAAAAGAGAGCAGTGGGATTAACTTCTCAAACATGGCAGCCCTTTCAGCAATTTGAAACTATTAGCGTTTTTGGTCCGTTTAAGTAGAATTATGTATGTAACTTTTTACTGCACGACAAGTAGAGCATAGTGCATTGTATATACAGTATGTATTACATTCTGCTCTACTCATCGTGCAGTAAAACTTAACACACAAAATTTGGCTTAACCACCTTAGCGGTATGGACGAGCTCAGATAAAGTAAAAAGCAGCACACGCAGCCGGCACTTTGCCAGCCGCGTGTGCTGCCTGATCAACGATCCGCCGCGAGCAGCGGCGAAAGAGGGTCCCCCCAGCCGCCCGAGCCCTGCGCAGCCGGAACAAATAGTTCCGGCCAGCGCTAAGGGCTGGATCGGAGGCGGCTGACGTCAGGAAGTCGGCTGACGTCCATGACGTCACTCCGCTCATCGCCATGGCGACGAGGAAAGCCAAACAAGGAAGGCTGCTCATTGCAGCCTTCCTTGTTACTTCTGCTTGCTGGAGGCGATCAGAATAATGCCTCCGGAGCGCCCTCTAGTGGGCTTTCATGCAGCCAACTTTCAGTTGGCTGCATGAAATTGTTTTTTTTTTTTTATAAAAAAAAAACCCTCCCGCAGCCGCCCTGGCGATCTCAATAGAACGCCAGGGTGGTTAAGGCAGTTTACTGCATATACTTGAATATATGGAAAAGCACTATAGGGTAAGCAATATAATGGACACACTATGCTATTCCTTTCCTTAAAGAGGAACTTCAGTGAAAATAATGTACTAAAAAGTGCTTCATTTTAACAATAATTGTGTATAAATGATTTAGTCAGTGTTTGCCCATTGTAAAATATTTCCTCTTCCTGATTTACATGCTGACATTTATCACATTTAACATTTTTACTGCTGGCAGGTGATGTCAGTGGAAGGAGATACTGCTTGCTTTTTTGGCAGCTGTAAACAGCTATTTCCCACAATGCAATGAGATTCACAGTCATGAATCTGCCAGGACCATGGTCCTGACATCACACTGTGGGAGGGGTTTCACCACAATATCAGCCATACAGAGCCCCCTGATGATCCGTTTGAGAAAAGGAATAGATTTCTCTTGGGAAAGGGGGTATCAGCTACTGATTAGGATGAAGTTCAATTCTTGATTACGATTTCTCTTTAAACGAAGAGCTGTTTCGCCTACAAACTGCCCTGCATTTAGCCATGCTGATGCTTTAGCTTCTCAACTGCACTCTCTCCAGCCAGTCATGTTGCTGGCAATAAGGAATAAAATGGCACTTTGTAAAGGATTAGAGAATCACGTAGGGAATTAGCGGTTAATCTCTTTTATTTTTCTATTTCCTTTTGTCAGTTCTATCTTGAGCTCCCTCTCTCCGCTCTCCCTCTCATCGCCTTGTTGTGCAATTAATTCTCCCTTTTATGCGCTCATTAATTTTCTGGCTCTTTACGACTCTTACGTCTGACTCCCACCCTCATTAATTTTCTGTCTTCTCCCATCTTCTCCATCATCGATGGGTGCACGAAAAAAAAAATATAGATCTAATCCTTTCTCCTGAGAACAGAGATGTACGCTCACACGTGACCGCCAATAGACCTACATGCTATATAAATATGATGATGTCCTCTGTTATAAATTATATACATTAATATCTGTGTGCTGTGATGTAGAGTGCCTGTTCTAGCTAGCGCGGGTACAATCTCTCATAATGCCTTCCGCGCATTCCTATAGATCATTCGCAAGGGGTGAAAAGATACCGAGACAGGTACTAGGAACGTGTAGCTCGGCCGGTGTCATTTATCACGCCCTTAAAGCTGTCGTACTACAGTAGATATATACACACAATCACACCCTGTTCTATAGCGCTGCTCATTAAGCTCGGTGGCAACTCCTGTTTTTAGTTAATTTGTTATGACAGGGATGACATCTTTATCATAAAGCAGTGTGAGGGCACAGGGAGGATGAAAGGATGATAAGTGGCAGCCTCGGGGGGATAAAAAAAGGAGCACCACGCTGAAAGACGTTTTCTGTCCATATAATTATATTTCACTATTTTATGTAAATGTTTATAAATGGGGAGAGAAGTGACTTAGTAGTCCCTGTATGACAGCTGAGATAGCTTGATTAGATCTGCAGTGAATTAATGAATAATTTTTTTTTTTTATTTTAGTAGAGCAGTGGTTGCCTGGTCATAAAACAACCACGTGTGTCCGCAAGAAAATTCTAAAGGTTAAAGCCATAGTTCAGGCTAATGTTATTTTTTATGTGTCGTATGAAATATATTGTGATTTGCAATGTACAAGCTTTTATACATTAAAAATAAACCAGTTTTTCTTTTTTTATTATTATTATTTTTATTACTTAGCTGGATGGGTTTGCAGAGCTGTCTTTCTGTACAAGTGACAGATGCTGCTTCCTTGAGAAAGTGAGCCATTCAAACGCCTCCTCCTATCCAATCATCACTACCATGATAGTCAGAGAGGAGCTGGTAGGTGGCACCAGTATAGAGGTGACTCCACACACCTCCTTCTGGTGTTCCCCAGGAGGGAGGAGCCAAGCGGGGTTTGGTGAAGGTTCTGTGCGCTACAGAAGCACTTACCACTCTTATCATAGCTTTATACTTGCACAGATCTCTGGGTTGGAACATTTCTCTGAAATGCTGCATCAAGTAGGAAAACTGTGTGTGAAGAATGACAGTTACTTTTACTAACAATTAAAAATTCTGAGGGTGGACTAGGGCTTAAAGTGTACCCAAGGCGGTGCAAGAGGTGTGTGTGTGTGTGTGTGGGGGGGGGGGGGCACACAGAGGTATGTTCCCTGCCTCTGTGTCCCCCAGTGCCGCTCACTGCCCCTCCCCCCCCCCAGCGCCGTGCCCTAAATTGGCGACAAGCTGCCTGCCGGCAATCTTGAGGGGAGGGAGCATCCTTTGCAGAAGAGGCAGTCCTGCAAAACGCTCTCTCTGGCGTTAGGAATGCCCCTTCCCCAGATCTCATTGGACAGCTCTGCCTCTCCTCTGCCGCTCCCCCGCCTCCTTGCTCTGTGTTGAGACACATAGAGCACAGAGCTGGAGCTTCATGACCCCAGGGTTGGCAGCCATATTTTTTTTTATGTCAAAAAATATTGATTGTGGGGCACTGGAACATCAGGGAGCATCTGTAATTGATGCTATCTGATCTAGCTACCCCCCGGATCAGGTAGCATGTTTTGTTTTGTTTTTCCAAAAATGCCCCCCTCGGGTTCTCTTTAATTGAACACTTATAGCTAACCAGTGGCGTAACAATAAGGGATGCAGCTGCGGGCATAGGGGCTGCCCAGGGCCATTTTTTTGGGGGGGATCCACCCAGGGCCATTTTTTGGGGCAGGAGGGGTCGCAGCACATGAGGGGAGAGCAATGGCCACCTAGACCAGCATGAAGGCCACTCCCCCATCCCCAGGGGCGTATCTGGGTCATATAGAGCCTATGGCTAACACTGAAATTGCGCCCCCTCCCCCCGGTCAGAGTACCCTTCCCCTCTAAAAACAACGTCCTTTCTCGCATACATGTGTTATGGTTGCCCTGTGTTTTTCGGCTTGGGATATGGATGAAATTACTTTTTTGAAAATATCTCTCTTCTTATTACCAACTCTGTCCTGTTTTCTAACACTAAGCCAAGTGCGCCCTACATACATAAATTAAGTAGCCATGTTCCCCAAAGGTCTGAGTGATGTGGAGGCATGGAGCAGGCATGGGGGTGCAGCACAGGGGCAGGCATGGGGTGCAGCACAGGGTCAGGCATGGCGCCCATGGTACTGTGGCGCCCATGGCATGAGCCATGCCTGCACCCCTCTAGATACGCCTCTGCCCATCCCTCACCTCGAACTCTCCCTTCAGTGCTTCCCTGTCCACCATTAATTGGTGGCAGCAGCAGTGGGCATGGAACGTGGACAAGCTTCTTCCATGCGTTCCATGCACCAGAGGTTCCTTTCTGCAACGTCTAATGCTACTTCCTTTTTTATCAGGAAGTAGCGTGAGGCGCTTACAGAGACCGGACCTCCAATGCATGGAATGCATGGAAGAGGTATGTCCGCATTCCATGCCTGCTGCTCTCGCCAATTAATGCTGGAGCGGGAAGCTCTGAAGGGAGAGCTCAAGGTGATGGAGGGGGGGTGCACCCCCCTTTACCGATGTGGGCTTCCATTGCTCTCCCCTTATGTACTGCGACCGTGGGGCACCTGACTGGCTACCTATACAAAGCTATACTGGGGGCACCTATACCTAGCTATACTGGGGGCACCTATACCTGGAAATATTGGGGAGATCCATGCCTGGCTATACTGTTCTCACCCATGCCTGGCTATACTGGGGGCACCTATACCTAGCTATACTGAGGACACCTATACCTGGCTATACTCGAGGCATGCATGCCTGGCTTTACTGTGGTCACCTATACCTGGCAATACTGTGATCAACTATACCTGGCAATACTGGGGGATGCTATATTGAGGGCACCTATACCTAGCTACACTGTGGGCATCTATACCTAGTTATACTGAGGGCACCTATACCTATACAGTATAAGTAAAAGCAAACTTTTTATCCCACCTTGGATAACCTTAACTTTTAGTTTATGGCGTTCAACCACACTTTAAAGATAGCAGCAGAGATGCATTGCAGTGTACAGAGCAAAGTCTATCTCTTGGTCAGGCATCCTCTGTAAATGCTGCTTGAAAGTTATGCAAACCACATCTCCTGGTATGTAAGCTGCCCCTAGAGATATATAAAGTATCTCACTCTGCTGCCTTTTCTCACTGTGCATTTGCTGTTATTCCCTGGAGAAAGGCAGAAGGTAAATTCTTACCTGGTTGTTTCCAACCCGTTTTCACCTCTTTTGAAGCTGGGTGCTATCTTATTTGCTTTTGTGCACAAGTAATATTGTCTGTTTACAAATCACAATTTCCCAAAGTACACTTTAGCTGCTCTAAAAGCGGCCACTGCATTTTATTGCATAGCTGCTGTATTTATATATTAAAATCTATCTAGTGGTCACTTCCCGGCTCTTTCTGCTTCTCAACTCAGTACAGCTCAGTATCGACAGTTTGCTAATGTTGTTTAAATGTGTCTGACAAAGCAATGTAAACAAAGAAATATTGTAATCACCTCTTTGGATGTGGCATGAAGCTTCTCACTGAAGCAAGGATCTTTCCACTGAGGAACAGAGTGCTGTGTTTTATGGTTTGAATGCTGCTCTGCTACAACTTTTTGGGGTAGTAAATTTTACATTGTAAATTATCTTTTAGAACATAGAGGAAATGCTGAGTTTCATACTACTTTAAGCTATTTTTACTCAGGTTAGGTATAAGTTCAATATAACTAAATCAACTCTTTACACATCATCTACTAGTTTTAAGTATTAATATCTGTTCCCTGCGATACATGAAATAGAATGTGGTGTAAGGGAGTCACTTCAAAGAGAGAAGTCACGTAGGGCCAATTTCCACTAGGGGCAGGTGTTCCAAGTCCGATGCGGCATTCTGGGCAACGTGCATATACAAATGCGTAAATTGCATGCTTCATGGGGGTGGAGCTATGTTCCTCTATGAAGGAAGGCACGTGTCATCTGAATTTTATCTGCAAGGGGCTTGCTCTGGGAGGTATACTGTTAGGCATCAGGCACACTGATAGTAGAATATTGATAACAGGAGAACAATACTATCAACATAGTATTTTACCAGTTCATTATTCTATCAGCAGCATGTGCAGCTGTTTTAAATGGACGTGGCCTGACCCCAATACTTCTATTCCTATGCAATCTTAGTAAATGGAAGACGTAGATCCCAGGTATAACCAACTTACTACTAAGGCACCAAAAAGAAAGTGTCCTGCCCAGGTGACAATGCAGGCTCGATATGCAGAGAACCACAAAGCCCCATGTCTCTCTATACATTAGGAATCATAATCAACTCTGTCCACATTAATAGGGAATGGTGCAAATAAAGATTTCCTGCTGGGGCTTATTTACATTTTCTGTTGAGTGTTCGTATTGGTCCACATGATTTGACCACTGGGAAGCTTTAATGGGAAATCCAAGTATCCCGATGTCAGGGCTCCCAATCAGGCCCACATTTTTCTGCTATCAATCAAGAAGAACACAGTAGAAGAACAAAATACATATTTGAAAAGAGGTACATATTATGATGATTAGAGTGGGGCCGAACCTCCGATTTTAGGTTCGCGAACCGGGTTCGCGAACTTCCGCGTAAGGTTCGGTTCGCGTAAAAGTTCGCGAACCGCAATAGACTTCAATGGGGATGCCAACTTTGAAAAAAAAAAGAAATTATGCTGGCCACAAAAGTGATGGAAAAGATGTTTCAAGGGGTCTAACACCTGGACCCCCAGGTGGAGGAGTGGGATACATGCCAAAAGTCCCCGGGAAAAATCTGGATTTGACGCAAAGCAGCGTTTTAAGGGCAGAAATCACATTGAATGCTAAATGACAGGCCTAAAGTGCTTTCAAACATCTTGCATGTGTATACATCAATCAGGTAGTGTAATTAAGGTACTGCTTCACACTAACACACCAAACTCACCGTGTAACGCACCGCAAACAGCTGTTTGTGTAGTGACGGCCGTGCTGGACTGGTGCGCACCATGGCGAGAGTGCAGGTTTTGGTGGCTTTACAGCCCATATGGTCGCCTGACTGATGTAGCTGAATGACAGAACAGGTATACAGTGGCGGGTTCACTGAACACAACAGGTATGCAGTGGCGGGTTCACTGAACCGGAATACAGTGGCGGGTTCACTGAACAGAACAGGTATGCAGTGGCGGGTTCACTGAACAGAACAGGTATGCAGTGGTGGGTTCACAGAACAGGTATGCAGTGGCAGGTTCACTGAACCGGTATACAGTGGCGGCCTGGCGGGTTCACTGAACAGAACAGGTATACAGTGGCGGGTTCACTGAACAGAACAGGTATGCAGTGGCGGGTTCACTGAACAGTACAGGTATGCAGTGGTGGTTTCACAGAACAGGTATGCAGTGGTGGGTTCACAGAACAGGTATGCAGTGGTGGGTTCACAGTACAGGTATGCAGTGGTGGGTTCACAGAACAGGTATGCAGTGGTGGGTTCACTGAACAGTACAGGTATGCAGTGGTGGGTTCACTGAACAGGTATGCAGTGGTGGGTTCACAGAACAGGTATGCAGTGGTGGGTTCACAGTACAGGTATGCAGTGGTGGGTTCACAGAACAGGTATGCAGTGGTGGGTTCACAGTACAGCTATGCAGTGGTGGGTTCACAGAACAGGTATGCAGTGGTGGGTTCACTGAACAGGTATGCAGTGGCGGGTTCACAGAACAGGTATGCAGTGGCAGGTTCACTGAACAGGTATGCAGCCAGGAACAAGCTAAGCCTAACTAATCTTTCCCTAAGAGAGACAGTCTGCAGCAGCTCGCCCTACTCTCACTAACTCAGGCACACAAGTGAACTTAATGGCCGCCGCTGCCTGCCTTTTATTAGGGGGGGAGTGGCTCCAGGGGCTAGTGTAGCCTAATTGGCTACACTGGGCCTGCTGACTGTGATGTAGAGGGTCAAAGTTGACCCTCATGGTGCATTATGGGGCGAACGGAACTTTCGCAAAAGTTCGCCTGCGGGACGCGAACGCGAACCACTGAAGTTCGCATGGAACCGTTCGCAGGCAAACCGTTCGGCCCAACTCTAATGATGATGCTGGATTTTAACAACAGAATGTTAAAAACAGCTATCTTTTTATTATATTCACTTTTTTCATGGTGTCTCTTTGTGTGTGTGTGCGAGGTATTTTTCTTTTTTTCTTTTTAAACTATGGGCCATATCCTATTCAAGGTGATAAGTAGCTTGCAGATGCGAGCTACTTATCACCTTGCCATCGCGCGAGGATTACGGCAAATCTTATTGCCCATATCCTTCGCGCGATGGCCGATCGTTAGGGAGCATTACTCAGGCGAAAGCCTGAGCGATGCTCCCTTTTACCGAGTGATGGGGAGTGAGGTTTACGTTGTGGTGCTGTCCATCAGCACCACGGCCTCGCTCCCCACACATGCGCACTCGCCCGCCGAACATCGCCGACATCTTCCGCCGCAGCATCTTGGGGTCTCCTTTAATAAGGAGACCCCCAGAGCTCCCCGTCAGGTCGCCGCACAGTTTAGAAGCCCCCACGCAGCTCTGCAAAGGCTCCCCTGTCATACGTACCGCCGCCGATCACCCGACGCCTCTCGCCGCAAAATCCATCACGTAATTACAGTGTATCTAACACTGTAATTACTGTCCGCATAGAAGGAGCCCGGGCAAAGCATCTTTGAATCTGCAGCCAGTCTCCCCATTGGTCCGCTGTCTGAGCCATTTTATTGGTTCAGACAGCGGACCAATGGGGAGCCCGGCTGCAGATTCAAAGATGCTTTGCTCGGGCTCCTTCTATGCGGACAGTAATTACAGTGTTAGATACACTGTAATTACGTGATGGATTTTGCGGCGAGAGGCGTCGGGTGATCGGCGGCGGTACGTATGACAGGGGAGCCTTTGCAGAGCTGCGCGGGGGCTTCTAAACTGTGCGGCGACCCGACGGGTAGCTCTGGGGGTCTCCTTATTAAAGGAGACCCCCAGATGCTGCGGCGACGACGTGCGTTAGCTAGTTTAGACCTGCTTTTTGCAGGTCTAAGCTAACGCTCATGTCTGCCGGGAAGCATCGCTTCCCGGAGGCATGATAAGGGTAATTGGATTCCGTGGTAAGAACTCGCTGGGCGATTGTATCGCCCAAGCGAGTTCTTTTCCGCCTGGGGGGGTCTAAAGTTTAATTAGATTAGGCGATGCCCCCATCGCCTAAGTTAAGAACTCGCCAGTGCTTAGAGCTGGCGAGTTCAGCAATAGAATATGGCCCTATATGTGGTAAACAGGTCACTTTCATCTATTTATCTGAGTGAGTGTAGCTATTTGGTCACTTATTGAAAAGGTGACCACATAACACGAAGACCCCCATCCACACACACACACACACACACACAAACACATTCACACTAGCCATCCCCTTGGACTGAAGCCGCCCAAGACACAGGCCTTTGTGTCTTTTTTTAGAAATTTGGCCCTGAGAGTATTAGGATCTTTCTAAATAATTCCTCCCCATTCAGGAATGCTACAAGCCTGGCCACCCACCCTGCATGGATAACGAAGGTGTTAATAACATTTGAGGGGGAGGTATGATTTGAAGGAAGATTTGTTTTCTTGTTCTCTTCACAACTTTGCCATTGCTGTTTTTAGCTACTGTCGTGCATTAGTGTTGACAATTGGAATATAAGTGATTTGATATATGCTACATTTTACCTTAATAATTATGTTACTGCAACCTTAATTACCATTATGTTATCTTTTTCTCCAATGAGAAATGCTGCTTCTAATTCCTGCATAAACCTCTCTGTGCTTGACTGTAAGCTGTTTACTTCACATAGCCAAAGATTTATTTCACGAGTTACTTGCATGGTCTTTTTTGTGTATTTATCAATAACCAATCCTCACATTCTAAGTTAAAAAGGTAAAAGGGCTATAAAAGATTCTGTGGATAAAGAAAAACTCAAAAAACAGCCATGCATGTGAACTTGCCGTGTAGTATTCCCATCGTCTAAATGGAACAGAGCTTGTGCATTAATATCTTGATGACTATGTTGCATATTCTTTGTCAGAAAACTAAAACTACTACCCCCCCCCCAAATAAATAAATAAATAAAAATAAAATAAAAACAAAACAAAAAATAAAACAAACAAAATAAAACAAATGCTTTCATTTTTTAGCTGTTGATACAAAAAGAATAAAAACATCCCCAAGTGCATTGAGCAAGTTAATATATGACACTAGCTGATTGCCCGGCGTTGCCCGGGTATGTATTTGGCTGGTGTTGGCTCCGCCTACTTTTCTAACCCTAACACACAATTGCTCACTGACCAAGTTTGTGAGCTTTGCGGTCTTTGGTATCAATAATCTGCATTGAACTGAAACAAATCTGATTGAGTGTGTGTGGCTCCACCCCCTTTTCTGAATTTGAACCCCAGTCACCCAATAACCAACTGTATCAGGTTTGAGGCCTGTGCCATTAACAGTTCAAGAATGGTAGCAATTAAATATTCCCCTTGAAAAGCAACAAGTGAAGTTTGATTCACTTTTGTAGGCTCCACCCACTTTTCTGAATATTAATCCCAGTCACCCAGTGACCAACTGTGCAAAGTTTAAAAATCCTGCCATTAACAGAATGGCTGCAGTGTACATTTTCCCAGTGAAATTTGTATTTGTCTCCACCCACTGATGACCCGGCGTTGCCCGGGTATGTATTTGATTGGTGTTGGCTCCGCCCACTTTCTAACCCTAACACACAAACACTCAATGACCAAGTTTGTGAGCTTTGGAGTCCTTGGCATCAATAATTTGTATATTCCCATTCCCATCCCATTCCCAGAAATTAAACAAATCAGATAGGCTGTTTGTCGCTCCACCCCTCTCCAGCATTTGAACCCCAGTCACCCAATGACCAACTGTAGCAGGTTTGAGGCATCTGCTATTAACAGTGTAAAAATGGCAGCAATTTAAATATTCCACTTGAAAATCAACAGGTGAATTTTGATTGGCTATTATAGGCTCCACCCACTTCCATGAATTTCTCAGTCGCTCAGTGACCATCTGGGCAAAGATTGGGAACCCTGAAATAAACAGTGTAAGAAGGCCTGCAGTTTACACTTTCCCAGTGAAATTTGTTTTTGGCTCCGCCTACTTTTTGTAACCTGGACACAAAGTCACTACTCAATGCCCAAGTTTGTGAGTTTTGGGATCCTTGGCATCAATAATTTGTATTTTCCCATGAAATGAAACAAATCTGATTCACTGTTTGTGGCTCTGTCCCCTTTTCTGAATTTGAACCCCAGTGATCCAATGACCAACTGTGCCAGGTTTGAGGCTTGTGCCATTAACAGTGCAAGAATGGCAACAATTTTAATATTCTCCTTGAAAAGCGACATGTGATTTTTGATTGGCATTTTTAGGCTCCACCCACTTTTCTGATTATTAATCCCAGTCACCCAGTAACCAGCTATGCTAAGTTTGAGAACCCTGCCATTAACAGTGAAGAAGGGCTGCAGTTTACAATTTCCCAGAAAAATCTGTTTTTAACTCCACCCACTTTTTGTAACCTTGACACACAGTCACTACTCAATGACCAAGTTTGTGAGCTTTTGGGTTCCTGGCATCAAAATTGTGCTAATGGAAGCAGTTTATCCAGCAAAGAAATCTGGCTGTTTTTGGCTCCGCCCCTTTACTGAATTTGAACCCCCAAACACTTAACGACTGACTGTAGCAGGTTTGAGGCCTCTGTTATTAACAGTGTGAGAATGGCGGCAGTTTCAATATTCCCCTTGAAAATCAATAGGTGAATTTTGATTGGCTGCTGTAGGCTCCACCTACTTTTCCGAATATTAATCCTAGTCACCCAGTGACCAACTGTGTGAAGTTTGAGAGAACCCTGCCATTAACAGTGTAAGAAAAGCTGCAGTCTACATTTCCCCATGTAAAAAGTTAGTTGTTTTTGGCTCTGCCCACTATTTCTAATTTTGACATACAGTCAATGACCATATTTATGAGCTTTGGGGTCTTTGGCATCAATAAGTTGCATTTTACCATTGAAATTAAACAAATCTGATTGGCTGTTTTTGGCCCGCTCCCTTCAGAATTTAAATTTCAGTCTCCCAGTGACTGACTGTAGCAGATGTTAGGCCTCTGCCATTAAGAGTGCATGAATGGCAGCAAAGTAAATATTCCCCTTGAAAATCAAAAGGTGAATTTTGATTGGCTGCTGTAGGCTCCACCTACTTTTCTGAATATTAGTCACAGTCACCCAGTGGCCAACTGTGTCATGTTTGAGAACCCTGGCAATAACAGAATGGCTGAAATCAATCTAACAAATCTGATTGGCTGTTTGTGGCTCCACCCCTTTAGTGAATTTGGATCCCAGTCACCCAATGACTGACTGTATCAGGTTTGAGGCCTCTGCCACTAACAGTGTGAGAATGGTAGCAATGGGAATATTCCCATTGAAAATTAATAGGTACATTTTGATTGTCTGCTGTAGGCTCCACCCACATTTCTGAATATTCATTCCAGTCACCCAGTGGCCAATTGTGTAAAGTTTGGGAACCCTGCAATGTAAAAAATGAAGTTGTTGGCACCGGCCACTTTTTCTAACCTTGACATACAGTCACTCAATTATCAAGTTTATCAGCTTTGGGGTCCTTGGTATCAATACTTTGTATATTCCCATTGAAAAATAAACAAATCTGGCTGTTTGTGGCTCCGCCCCCTTCCTGAATTTGGACCCTAGTCACCCAGTGACCAACTGTACCAGGTTTGAGGCATCTGCTTTTACCAGTATAAGAGAATGTTAGCAGATGAAATATTCCCTTTGAAAATCAAAAGTGGAATTTTTATTGGCTGTTGTAGGCTCCACCCACCTTCAAAAATCTTAATCTGTGACCCAATGACCAACTGTGCAAAGTTTGAGAACCCTGCCATTAACGGTGTAAGAATGGCTGCCGTTTATATTTTCCCAGTAAAAGTTGTTTTGGCTCCGCCCACTTTTTGTAACCTTGACACACAGTCACTCAATGACCAAGTTTGTGAGCTGTCAGGTTCTAGGCATCAAAAATGTGTGAATGGAAGCAGTTTATCCACCAAGGAAATCTGATTGGCTATATGTGGCCCCGCCCCTTTAGTGAACTTTGACCCCAGTCACCCAATGACCGACTGTAGCAAGTTTGAAGCCTCTGCCATTAAATGTGTAAGAATAGCAGCAGTTTAAATATTCCCCTTGAAAATCAATAGGTGAATTTTGATTGGCTGTTTTAGGCTCCACCCACTTTCTTGAATCTTAATCTTATTCGCCCAGTCACCAACTGTGGCAAGTTTGAGAACCCTGCGATTAACAGTCTAAGAATGGCTGCAGTTTACATTTTCCCATTTAAAATGAACGGCTGAAATTTGATTGGCTGTTTTATGCTCCGCCCACTTTTCCTGGATTTGTAACCTCGGTCACTAAGTGACCAACTGTGCCATGTGTGGGGACTCTGGCTCGATTACTGTGAAAATGACAGCCTTTTACATTTTTTCCATTGACTTGAATGGGTGGAATCTGATTTGCTGTTTGTAGCTCCGCCCAGGTGTGCAGGGGGGCCGCGAGACCCCCAGAACATATCATCCCAGGTAGTAAGGGATCTGTATACCAAGTTTCGTTCAAATCGGTCAAGCCGTTTTTGCGTGATCGCGGCACACACACACACACACACACACACACACACACACACACACACACACACACACACACACACACACACACACACACACACACACACACACACACACACACACACACACACACACACACACACACACACACACACACACACACACACACACACACACACACACACACACACACACACACACACACACACACACACACACACACACACACACACACACACACACACACACACATACATACATACATACAATTTTATATATATAGATATTACCATAGTAAACCTGCAGAGAAAACATATGGCTGCACAAACCTAACAGCAGTACATTTTAATATCAAATGGAGTCACAAACCATTCAAAATCAAATAAAAATAGATCCACGGACAATAATACTATATATAGCAAGGCAATCAAATCAGCATACCTTCAAAAAACATGATGATACAATATTAGATCAATATTCAATCATAACAACCAGGGTAAAATAGCCCCAGTGGCATGGATATCGGATATCCAGGTTTCCCAGAAAGTGCAGACAATTATAATAAAGTGCAGTGAGCGTTATAATGCTTTATGATATCTAGACAAAACTAAAGTATTGAAGAAGTGAAACAATTGGTTTCAACTAAAGTGCTAACTGGAGTTTTGTAAACAAAGTGAGGGCTTCTTATATGATACCATGGGCTCCCTTTTATCTTAAAAAAACCCATTAAACTCTGTATATTAAACCTTACAGAAGAAGGTTTGCCCAAATTTGATAAAGCTTTTATTGTAATAACTCTATTTCCCGCTAAGCAATGTCTTGCCTTTTGTTGGTTGTCCCCAGTCTGTTGCACCTTAGAGGATTAAAAGTCCAAGGTGAAGGCCTCCTTACCCTCTTAAAAGCTGGTATAGAAACACAGGACTTCCGCAACAAGTATGCCAGTTTGACATCGTTGGTTAACAAATCCTAACCTCACATTCCTTGTTGTACTATCTTGCTTACAGATATTGAACCCTATCCAATTCACTTTTTCTCCTATGTTTTAAGCCACTAAGCATGAAAATAGAACACATTTTATAGTACTTTCTTAATCACTTACTTTTTAGTACTTTCGCTATTGCAGCGATGTAAAGTTATTTTAAACAGGATGCAAAATGTATCTCCTAGGAGAAAACGTATTAGAGAAAGTTAATTGCATATGGTCCATTCTATTTTACTAATTAGGTAATAGGGTGATGATGATGGTATCTGTCGGAAGGGGTAGTGCCACTTCAGCTGCTGGTTCAGGATGCTCAAAGTGTATTGTGGCCTGTTAGCTGAAAGCAACTGATCTGAGAAAACAAAAGGTTATCTATACACTCATGTAGAACACATACAAGAGAGCCAGCGTTCTTACCTCGAGGGAGCACAGATAAGTACAAATTTCATTTTTTTTCTTAGGGCATAAGTGGCCAGCTGAATTGAATAGTGAAAACCCTCTGAGTCAGGAGTTTATCTCTGTCACATTACTGAAAACAAAAACCAACCGACAGCTGCAAGTGATAGGGAATGATGTCCTAAGCCTTACCTCCAGCTAGCTGGCTGCTCCCATTACTGCACTCTTCTCACACTGTAGCTATTCGCTGTATCTTCCTTCATAAGGCATCTGAGGATATGGACATTCACAAAAGCCCATATTAGTCCTAAGTCTGTGATGGCTGTCTCTCAGCATCTTCAAAAGCTAAGGAACCCTGCATCTTATCCAGTGGTGGCACTGGCAGGCTGTTGTCAGCAGAGATGTATAGCTCAATAAGGTACCATTATTAGTAGTCATTCCTTGTTACTGTTTGTAGTTGTAATGTTAGAAGGGGCTAGACCTGTGACAGTGACAGAATATTCAAAATCAAGTGCAGGGAAAAAATGGAGCAAAATTGCTGCAAACCCGGTGCAAATGTGAAGCAGTTGCTCAGAAGTTCCTCAGAACAACCAATCAGAATCCCTTCTCTGAGTACCTAATGAAAAATCTGCTGCGTAGTTCTCTAATATACCACCTTTTTGTTTTGGAGGATGGTGAAGGGAATTTTTACCAGATCAAAAACATCTTTTATAGAGTGCCCTATAGACCTTTAGGGCTTATTCACACCTAGAGCACTTTCAGGTTTTTTTAAGCGCCGGCGATTTTGAAAATCACCCTAAAAGCGCTTGTGCAATGATTCCCTATGAGAGAGTTCACATATGAGTGGTTTGATTTCCCAAAGCGCTGCCTGTACCATTTTTAAGGTGATTTGCCTATAATGGAAGGTATAGGGAAATCGCAAAGCGATTACAAAAAGCGCTTTGTATAGTGAGTAACCCAGCGCTTTCATGAATAAATACATGGAGCTTGATTCACAAAAGGTGCTAAGTGTTAGCATGCCAGTGAAAAGCTGCTTATCACGTGCAAACGGCCTCTTCGCGCGTTAATGCGCGCGTAAGAGTTTGCACGTGTAAAGTTTAGCGCGCACAAAGTTTTGCGCGCGTAAAGTTTTATGCGCACTACTTTGCGTGCAAAATCAAGCAAGCGTGCTAAGTAGTGTGATAAGCATACTTTGCACGCGAAGCAGCTGATTTTGCATGCGAAGTAGTGCGCGTAAAAGTTTACACGCGCAAACTTTTACACGTTGCAAACTACTTAGCACCCTAGTTTGCACGTGCAAAGCTTTTAGGCGTGATAACTGAGTTAGCACCCTTTAGTGAATCAAGCCTATTGTATTCACAGTATTTTTCAGACTATAAGACGCTCCTGACCATACGATGCACCTAGGTTTAGAGGACAAAAACCAGGGGAAAAATATATATACTAAACCTGGTGCATCCATGGTGAAGGGGCATCTTGTGGATTATGCCCCCATGTACCTCTTGGGTCTCCCTGTGTTTTCCTCTGTCCCCCTTGTGTCCTCCATGTATCGCCCTCTGTCCTCCTTATGTCCTCCTCTATGCCCCTTTGTGTCCCCCTGTGTCCTCCACAGGGGGACACAGTGTGTCCTCCTCTGCATGGGCACAGTACAGGGAGTACATTGCGGCGGGTTGGAGGTGAGTTTAAAAATCACAAAAAATTGCTCAAGCTTGAAAAAACGCAGCTGATTCATAATGTGAACATAGCCTTACACTACATACTATAGGTCTGACAATGGACTGATGTTAGGCTGGGTACACACGTTCAGTGGTGCTCAGCAGAGCTCGAATATTCGAGTAGCTCGAATATTCGAGCTCTTTTTCAGCTATTCGAGCTCGGTATTCGAGCTCCGAATAGCTGCAGCTATTCGAATGGGCTATTTGCGTACACTCGAATAGCCCATTCACTATTCGAGCTATTCGAGCAAACGGCGCTATTCGAGCTCGGTATCGAGCTCAAATAGCGTCATAGCCCAGATTGATGTCCTTAGAGCCAATCAGAGGGCTCCCAGGCCCTCTGACGGCAGCCAATCACAGAGGGGGACCCTGGCCAGCCCCTACCCTATAAATAGCGGCCGCCATGTTACGTTTCTCCGTCCTTGCCTGAGACTTGCATAGAGAGAGAGTTGCTCCTTTGTGCTTTGGCTTAGCAAGAGCTTTATTGTGGTCATTTACCTAGCGTTTTTGCTCACATACACCTCCTATACACACCTATATTGTTGTTAGTTAGTTAGACATTGTATTTTAGTTAGTAGCTTTTGTGTTACATAGAGACAGGCCAGCTGCTGCAGGCTTACAGCTTTAGGCCTCAGGGCCTGCCTGTGTGGGCAGCTGTCCTCCTGTCCTCTGTTTATTTCTCTCTATTCTATACCAGTATTTCTGCTGTCCTTTACTACTGATTGTATTAGTATTGTAGTTATATACTGTAACTGTACTAGGACACTCACTGTCACTGTTCATAGGCTACTAGCTGCTCCTGCGTGTGTGCACTCACTGTCTGTGTACACACTACACACACTCTATTTCCAAGTTCTGATAACTGATTGATTATTGTAATTGAATATTGTAATTAGTTAGTTGTACTCACTGTTACTACTTACTGTACTAGGAGTCTCGGACACTCAGTCACTGTTCATAGGCTACTAGCTCCTGCGTGTGTGCACTCACTGTCTGTGTACACACTACACACACTCTATTTCCTTCTGATAACTGATTGATTATTGTAATTAGTTAGTTGTACTTACTGTTACTACTTACTGTACTAGGAGTCTAGGACACCCAGTCACTGTTCATAGGCTACTAGCTCCTGCGTGTGTGCACTCACTGTCTGTGTACACACTACACACACTCTATTTCCTTCTGATAACTGATTGATTATTGTAATTAGTTAGTTGTACTTACTGACTGTTACTACTTACTTACTTACTGTACTAGGGACACTCACTCAGTCACTGTTCATAGGCTAGCTCCTGCGCGTGTTTGCGCGTGCGTGCACTCACTGTCTGTAGTGTACACACACTAAATTTACTTGTGATTACTACTGATTATTGTAAGTTGTAACTGCTAGTTGTACTTCCTGACTGTTACTACTTACTTACTGTACTAGGGACACTCACTCAGTCACCTCACCCACCAACCCACTCCATTAAAGTACCCCACTTTTCACCCGCCCTTTTAAAAAACTTTTGTCTATACGCCCCAAAACATCGAAGATGTCTGGAAGTGGCAGCCAGCGCGGTTTGGGCAAGGGGAAGGGCAGCAAGGGAATCAGGAGGAGAGGGAGCAGCATTGTGGCAAGCCGCGGGCGCGGGCGCGCCACCATGCACAGTTCCGCAGCAGCAGCAGCAGCGTCAGTGGCTAACATTCCTCCCATAGCCACTGGCCGTGGACGCCTTGGGCGCCGCCCAGCAGGAGCATCTGCAACTCACGCTGCAGAGACACAGCAGCAGCAGCGTGTAGCACCTGCTCCGATTTTCCTCCAGCCGGGTCGGAAACGTCCCATTGAGGAAAAGCATGCAGACACTGTGGTGCAACTCATGACGGAGGATGAGCAGCCCGCCATCAGCTCTGCATCTGAGGCCTCCACCCTCACCACCACCACCACCACCCCTGTTCGCAGCAGCCGCCCAGCAGGGTCTGGGGAGGAGGCCAGTTCACCGTCACTCGCCGACCTGTCATTCAGCAGTCTTTTGACCCCAGGCATCATGAGTAAATTGTCTGCTGTTGTTGGCGATCTTGAGGAGGAGATGCTGATGGGCACTTTGGGGGATGAGGGATTGGACAGCAAGACTGTGGCGACAGTCAAGCAGCCCATCCATGCATCAGGAGAGGAGTTTGGGGGGTCCTCATCCCAGCAGGACATGTTTCAGGAGGGGGAGGATGTTGATGACCCGGTGACAGACAGAGACTGGGTGCCACCACCTCCAGGGGATGTCGTCCTCAGCAGCTCTGAGGAGGAGGAGGAGGATGCTCTTGTGGGCCTTGCAAGGAGGCGCATCATTGCAAGCATTGGCAGCAGCAGTAGGCAGGTCCCACAGCCTGCTGGTGTCTCAGGCTCAGCAGCAGCAGCAGCAGCAGCATCTGCCAGTACCACCACCAGCCGCACCCAAGCCCCCCAAGCCCCCCCCCAAACCACCACAGGGAGACAGGCAGCAGCGCTTCCATGCCGTAGGGGGATGTTTCTGTCACCAATCTGGCGCTTTTTCACCATGCCCACAGTGTACAGCAAGTACGCCACTTGCAACCACTGTCAGCGGAAGTTGAGCAGAGGTGCAGACCCCTTAAAGTTCTGCACCAGCTCGCTCATCAACCACCTCGCTGCGAAACATTTCCACCAGCATCAGGAGTTCCAGAGGCTGAAGGCATCTGGTGCTGGCAGTGGCACCACACCCATCACTGCACAGCCTTCAGCAGCAGCAGTAACAGCAGCCACCCGCCCTCCTGCTCCTCCAGCAGCACCAGCAGGAGTGCGGAAACGCACTGCTCCTCCCCCCTCTGCAACTCCTGCCGCCGACACTGAGGCCTGTTCTGGCAGCCAGTCCTCAGTGGCCTCCTCCGCTGTGTCTGCTGATTCCCGTGCCAGCAAAAGGCCACACCAGAGCCTTTTGAGCGAGTCCTTCCAGGGGGTGGTTAGGGCTCTGCCTCCCAGCAGCCGTCGCGTGCGGCAGCTGAACGGCTTGCTGGCACGGGCCATGTGCTCCCAACTCCTGCCGTACACGCTCGTGCAGGAGGGGAGCGACATTCGTGCGCTGCTTGCTTGCGCAGCCCCAGACTGGCAGCTCCCCAGCAGACACTTTTTCTCCCGCAAGGCCATTCCTGCACTGCACCACTTCGTGATGGCCAATGTGGAGCGAGGGCTGGAGCACGCGGTTGGTGAAAGGGTCCACGTCACCATGGACTCCTGGAGCAGCCGCTTCGGGACAGGCCGCTACCTGTCCTTCACTGTCCACTGGGTCAGCTTGGTGGAAGGGGGTGAGGATGGGAGAGCAGCAGCGGGCACAGCAGCAGCAGCAACACAGTGGGTGGTGCCACCCCGCAGGGTCAGGGGAACTGCAGCAGGTTCCTCCGATCCTCTGCCATCCTCCGGCACACCTGGCCAAACCCCCCGCCTCAGCAGCAGCGTGAAGGCCCGCCACTGCCAAGCGCTGCTGCACTTGGTCAGCCTTGGGAAGACCAAGCTGACGGCAACCCATGTGTTGGCCAAACTCCAGGAGCAGGAGAGGATTTGGCTGACCCCCAGAGGCCTCAGAGTCGGAGAGGTGGTGGCCGACAATGGGGCCAATCTGGTTGCCGCAATAGACAGGGGAAACCTGACCCACATCCCCTGTCTTGCCCACGTGCTGAACCTGGTGGTGCAGAAGTTCTTGCGCACCTACCAGGGGATGGGCGAACTGCTGGAAACGGCAAGGAACGTTGTGCGTCACTTCCGGCGCTCGGCTGCAGCCTGTGCGAGCCTGGAAGACGTGCAAAAGGAGCTGGATCTGCCACGCCATCGGCTGATCCTTGACGTTCCGACTCGCTGGAACTCCACCCTGGCGATGTTGGAGCGTCTGGTTGAACAGAAGCGCGCTGTCAAACAGTACCTTGCCCTGGCCACTGTTTCCGCCGCTCAGAGAAGGGACAAGACCAGCAACATCCCGTCCATCGTCCCCGATGATGACTGGAGGCACATGCAGCAGGTGTGCTTAGTGCTGGCTCCCTTTCTGCAGGCCACTAACATGGTGAGCAGGGACCATGCTATGGTCTGCGAGTGGGTGCCCCTGGTTTGTCTGCTGAACAGGGCCCTCGATGCATTGCTGGAACAGGGAGCGGCAGCCTTGGACCAGCAGGAGCGGCAAGCAGCTGCACAGTCCACCTCTGAGGGGGAGGAGGAGGAGGACTTGGTGGAGGTCCCTGACCTTGCTGCTGATGAGGGGGATCAGCACAGTGCAGCTGAGTTGGTGCGGGGGTGGAGAGAGGATGAGGCTGACGAGGCAGAGGAGGAGGATGAGGACAGCAGCACTGCCGTTGATGTGCCAGCAGACGTGGCCCGCCTCTTCCCAATGGCAGCGCACATGCTGACGTGCCTGCGCAGAGACCCCAGGGTGATCCAGATGAAGCAGAGGGAGGACATCTGGATCAGCATGATGTTGGACCCACGCCTCAAGGGGAAGTTGAGCCAGTTCCTGCCGCCTGCAGGAGGAGACCCAGCGCAACAAATAAGGAGCTTGCAGCAGGCCCTTGTTGAGCGCTTGGAGGAAGCCTTCCCCCAGCCTTCCACCCCCACTGTCCAGCAGCCAGCACAGAGGCAGCAGCAGGTGCCTGCCTGCATCCAGCAGCAAGCGCCCCACAGACCTGCTGTCTCTCAGCCACGAGCTCTACAGGACTGTAGAGGCTCCGGCAGCAGTGACTAGAGAGGAGGTGCATGCAGCAGCATCCTCCACCGGTCACAGCCAGCGCCTGACCCGCATGGTGGCTGACTACATGGGGTCCTACAGCGGGCTTGACAGCGATGCCCCTGTTGATCCCATGGAGTATTGGGTGAAGCGCCTGGAGATCTGGAGCGAGCTGGCGCAGTACGCCCTGGAAGTGCTGTCCTGCCCCCCTTCCAGCGTGCTGTCCGAGCGCTGCTTCAGTGCAGCTGGTGGTGTGGTCACCGAGAAACGCTCACGTCTGTCTCACAAGTCTGTGGACAGACTGACGTTTCTCAAGATGAACCAGGCGTGGGTGGAAGGCGAGCTCCTGGCCCCTGTTGTCGGCGAGAGGGGGACATGAACTGGCTAAGAACCATCGTTAATGTGCCTTACCACCCTTTACCACCTCCTGGCTCCTGCTCACTAAGCCAGCCTGGTTCACTTTGACTATTACGTCGCCTGCAGCCACACATTTTACACCTACAGTGGGCTGCTGTGTACTGCCCTTCTGCTGTCTGTCTGTGTTTCCCACTGCCAAGGTACACAGATTTACCTTCTGCTGCCACTCTGCCACCAGCTATTACGTCAAACAATAGCTATATATCTGTGTAATTTGTTTTACAAACAAAACCAAAAAACCATTAAAAAAAAAAAGGTTTAATTTTTCTGAGGTGCCCGGGTTGAAAACTGTGTTGTCCCAGTTGTGTATTGGACACGATGTGGGCTGCACGACCGCTGTCTGGGACCTCCTGTTGTGTTCATTTACGGCCTGGTATCACCGCTAGGTACCAGGGCTATTATGTCACGCTGCCTGCCTGCTGCCACACTCACACTACTCCTCCATTCCTCCTGCTGCTGCTGCTGTCTGTCTGTGTTTCCCAACGCCAGGGTACACAGATTTACCTTCTGCTGCCACTCTGCCACCAGCTATTACGTCAAACAATAGCTGCTCACATTACTCCTCCATTCCTCCTGCTGCTGCTGCTGCTGTCTGTCTGTCTGTGTTTCCCAACGCCAGGGTACACAGATTTACCTTCTGCTGCCACTCTGCCACCAGCTATTACGTCAAAAAATAGCTATATCTGTGTAATTGGTTGTAAAACCAAAACTACAAAACCATAAAAAAAAAAAAAAAAGGTTTAATTTTTCTGAGGTGCCCGGGTTGAAAACTGTGTTGTCCCAGTTGTGTATTGGACACAATGTGGGCTGCACGACCGCTGTCTGGGACCTCCTGCCTGCTGTGTTTATTTACAGCCCTGGTATCACCGCTAGGTACCAGGGCTATTATGTCACGCTGCCTGCCTGCTGCCACACTCACACTACTCCTCCATTCCTCCTGCTGATGCTGCTGTCTGTCTGTGTTTCCCAACGCCAGGGTACACAGATTTACCTTCTGCTGCCACTCTGCCACCAGCTATTACGTCAAACAATAGCTGCTCACATTACTCCTCCATTCCTCCTGCTGCTGCTGTCTGTCTGTCTGTGTTTCCCAACGCCAGGGTACACAGATTTACCTTCTGCTGCCACTCTGCCACCAGCTATTACGTCAAAAAATAGCTATATCTGTGTAATTGGTTGTAAAACCAAAACTACAAAACCATAAAAAAAAAAAAAAGGTTTAATTTTTCTGAGGTGCCCGGGTTGAAAACTGTGTTGTCCCAGTTGTGTATTGGACACAATGTGGGCTGCACGACCGCTGTCTGGGACCTCCTGCCTGCTGTGTTTATTTACAGCCCTGGTATCACCGCTAGGTACCAGGGCTATTATGTCACGCTGCCTGCCTGCTGCCACACTCACACTACTCCTCCATTCCTCCTGCTGAAGCTGCTGTCTGTCTGTGTTTCCCAATGCCAGGGTACACAGATTTACCTTCTGCTGCCACTCTTCCACCAGCTATTACGTCAAACAATAGCTGCTCACATTACTCCTCCATTCCTCCTGCTGCTGCTGCTGCTGTCTGTCTGTCTGTGTTTCCCAACGTCAGGGTACACAGATTTACCTTCTGCTGCCACTCTGCCACCAGCTATTACATCTAAAAATAGCTATATCTGTGTAATTGGTTGTAAAACCAAAACTACAAAACCATAAAAAAAAAAAAAAAGGTTTAATTTTTCTGAGGTGCCCGGGTTGAAAACTGTGTTGTCCCAGTTGTGTATTGGACACAATGTGGGCTGCATGACCGCTGTCTGGGACCTCCTGCCTGCTGTGTTTATTTACAGCCCTGGTATCACCGCTAGGTACCAGGGCTATTATGTCACGCTGCCTGCCTCATTGACTGCCTGCTGCCACACACTCATCCTCCTCCTCCTGCTGCTGAATTTACCTCCTGCTGTCTGTGTGTTTCCACTGCCAGGGAGCACATACAATGGCGCTTCCAACTTGCGTGCGCCACCAGCTATTTGTTACGCTCAAAAATAGCTGCATTTCTTTAAAAAAAAAAATTTGAAAAGAGAAATAAGTGAAGAAGAAGACGATATAGAAGAAGATGAAGAAGATGAAGAAGAAGAAGATGAAGAAGAAGAAGAAGAAGATGAAGAAGAAGAAGAAGAAGGAGAAGAAGATGAAGATGAAGAAGAAGAAGATGAAGAAGAAGAAGATGAAGAAGATGAAGAAGATGAAGATGAAGAAGATGAAGAAGAAGAAGATGAAGAAGAAGAAGATGAAGATGATGAAGAAGAAGAAGATGAAGAAGAAGATGAAGATGATGAAGAAGAAGAAGATGAAGAAGATGAAGAAGATGAAGATGAAGAAGATGATGAAGAAGAAGATGATGAAGAAGAAGAAGAAGATGAAGAAGAAGATGAAGAAGATGAAGAAGAAGAAGAAGAAGAAGATGAAGAAGATGAAGATGAAGAAGATGAAGAAGATGAAGAAAGAGAAGATGAAGATGATGAAGAAGAAGAAGATGAAGAAGAAGATGAAGATGATGAAGAAGAAGAAGATGAAGAAGATGAAGAAGATGAAGATGATGAAGAAGATGAAGAAGAAGAAGAAGAAGATGAAGAAGATGAAGAAGAAGATGAAGAAGATGAAGAAGAAGATGAAGAAGAAGATGAAGAAGATGAAGAAAAAGAAGATGAAGAAGAAGAAGATGATGATGAAGAAGATGAAGAAGAAGAAGACAATATAAAAGAAGAAGAAGATATAGAAGAAGATATAGAAGAAGAAGATATAGAAGAAGAAGATATAGAAGAAGAAGAAGAAGAAGAAGAAGATATAGAAGATAAAGAAGAAGAAGAAGAAGTATATACAGTACTGAACAAATTTCTGGACACAACTTCTCTTTTCAACTTTTTTTTTTTAAAGGAACATCCCCACATAATCACTTGCTGTTGTTACTTGGAAAAAAAGAGGTTTCTTGCATCATTCACCCTTAACCACTTAAGGACCGCAGTCTTTTCACCCTTAAGGACCAGAGCCTTTTTTCCATTCAGACCACTGCAGCTTAAATGGTTTATTGCTCAGTCATACAAGCTACCATCTAAATGAATTTTACCTCCTTTTCTTGTCACTAATACAGCTTTCTTTTGGTGCTATTTGATTAGTGCTGCGATTTTTACTTTTTATTCTATTCATCAAAAAAGACATGAATTTTGGCAAAAAAATGATTTTTTTAACTTTCTGTGCTGACATTTTTCAAATAAAGTAAAATTTCTGTATACATGCAGCGCGAAAAATGTGGACAAACATGTTTTTGATTAAAAAAAAACCCATTCAGTGTATATTTATTGGTTTGGGTAAAAGTTATAGCGTTTACAAACTATGGTGCAAAAATTGAATTTTCCCATTTTGAAGCATCTCTCTCATTTCTGAGCACCTGTCAGGTTTCATGAGGTGCTAGAATTCCAGGATAGTATAAATACCCCCCAAATGACCCCATTTTGGAAAGAAGACACCCCAAAGTATTCACTAAGAGGCATGGTGAGTTCATAGAAGATTTTATCTTTTGTCACAAGTTAGCGGAAAATGACACTTTGTGACAAAAAAAATAAATAAAAAAAAGTTTCCATTTCTGCTATCTGGTGACAAAAAAAAATGAAATCTGCCACGGACTCACCATGCCCCTCTCTGAATACCTTGAAGTGTCTAGTTTCCAAAATGGGGTCATTTGTGGGGTGTGTTTATTGTCCTGGCATTTTGGGGGGTGCTAAATTGTAAGCACCCCTGTAAAGCCTAAAGGTGCTCATAGGACTTTGGGCCCCTTAGCGCACCTAGGCTGCAAAAGAAATGTCACACATGTGGTATCGCCTTACTCAGGAGAAATAGTATAATGTGTTTTGGGGTGTATTTTTACACATACCCATGATGGGTGGGAGAAATATCTCTGTAAATGAGATTTCTTTTGATTTTTTTACACACAATTGTCCATTTACAGAGATATTTCTCCCACCCAGCATGGGTATGTGTAAAAATACACCCCAAAACACATTATACTACTTCTCCTGAGTACGGCGATACCACATGTGTGACACTTTTTTGCACCCTAACTGCGCTAAGGGGCCCAAAGTCCTATGAGTACCTTTAGGATTTCACAGGTCATTTTGAGGCATTTATTTTCTAGACTACTCCTCACGGTTTAGGGCCCCTAAAATGCCAGGACAGTATAGGAACCCTACAAGTGACCCCATTTTAGAAAGAAGACACCCCAAGGTATTCCGTTAGTAGTATGGGGAGTTCATAGAAGATTTCATTTTTTTTTCACAAGTTAGCGGAAATTGATTTTTATTGTTTTTTTCACAAAGTGTCATTTTCCACTAACTTGTGACAAAAAATAAAATCTTCTATGAATTCCCCATACACCTAATTGAATACCTTGGGGTGTCTTTTTTCTAAAATGGGGTCACTTGTGGGGTTCCTATAATGCCCTGGCATTTTAGGGGCCCTAAACCGTGAGGAGTAGTCTAGAAACCAAATGCCTCAAAATGACCTGTGAAATTCTAAAGGTACTCATAGGACGTTGGGCCTCTTAGCGCACCTAGGTTGCAAAAAAGTGTCACACATGTGGTATCGCCGTACTCAGGAGAAGTAGTATAATGTGTTTTGGGGTGTATTTTTACACATACCCATGCTGGGTGGGAGAAATATCTCTGTAAATTAAAATGTTTTGATTTTTTTTACACACAATTGTCCCTTTACAGAGAGATTTCTCCCACCCAGCATGGGTATGTGTAAAAATACACCCCAAAACACATTATACTACTTCTCCTGAGTACGGCGATATCACATGTGTGACACTTTTTTGCAGCCTAGGTGCGCTATGGGGCCCAACGTCCTATTCACAGGTAATTTTGAGGCATTTGGTTTCTAGACTACTCCTCACGGTTTAGGGCCCCTAAAATGCCAGGGCAGTATAGAAACCCCACAAGTGACCCCATTTTAGAAAGAAGACACCCCAAGGTATTCCGTTAGGTGTATGGTGAGTTCATAGAAGATTTTATTTTTTGTCACAAGTTAGTGGAAAATGACACTTTGTGAAAAAAAACAATACAAATCAATTTCCGCTAACTTTTGACAAAAAATAAAATCTTCTATGAACTCGTCATACACCTAACGGAATACCTTGGGGTGTCTTCTTTCTAAAATGGGGTCACTTGTGGGGTTCCTATACTGCCCTGGCATTTTAGGGGCCCAAAACCACGAGGAGTAGTCTGGAAACCAAATGCCTCAAAATGACTGTTCAGGGGTATAAGCATCTGCAAATTTTGATGACAGGTGGTCTATGAGGGGCCGAATTTTGTGGAACCGGTCATAAGCAGGGTGGCTTCTTAGATGACAGGTTGTATTGGCACTGAAGTGCAGGAATGTTCTCAAATCATGACCTGGACATGGCAATTAAGTCGTACCAGCAGTGATCAGAAAAAAAATTTCTGTCACTGCGGTGAGGCGGGTGAGGGTTTGGCCGGGTGATCAGAAGCCCGCAGGGGGCATATTAGGGCCTGATCTGATGGGTAGCAGTGACAGGTGGTGACAGGGGGTGACGGGGTGGTTGATAGGTGATCAGTAGGTGATTACAGAGGAGAATATATGCAAGCAATGCACTGGCGAGTTGATCAGAGGGGGTCTGGGGGGCTAATTTAGGGTGTGGGCAGGTGATTGGGTGCCCGCAAGGGGCAGATTAGTGTCTGATCTGATGGGTAGCAGTGACAGGTGGTGACGGGGTGATTGATGGGTGATCAGTGGATGATTAGAGGGGAGAACAGATGTAAACAATGCACTTTCAGAGGTGATCTGAGGGTGGGTCTGCACGCAATCTGAGGGTGTGGGTGGGTGATCAGGTGCCCACAAAAGGCAGGTTAGGGTCTGATCTGATGGGTGGCAGTGACAGGTGGTGACAGGGGGTGATTGATGGGTGATTGACAGGTGATCAGTGGGTGATTATAGGGAAGAATAGATGTATACAGTACACAGGGGGGAGGGTCTAGGGAGGATCTAAGGGTGTGGGGGGGTGTGTTCAGGAGCCCCCAGGGGGCAGTTTAGGACCTAATCTAAAAAATAGCGTTGAGATAGTGACAGGGAGTGATTAATGGGTGATTAGGGGGGTGATTGGGTGCAAACAGGTGTCCCAGGGGTGGGCAGGGGGGGTCTGATGGGTGCAGTGGGCGATCAGGGGGCAGGATCAGTGTGCTTGGGTACTTACTAGGAGGGCTGCAACCTGCCCTGGTGGTCCCTCAATCACTGGGACCACCAGGGCAGGAGGCAGCCTGTATAATACGCTTTGTATACATTACAAAGCGTATTATCCGCTTTACATGCGGAAGATCGGGGGTTAACAACCCGCCGCCGCTGCTAATTGGCTGGCGGGTTGACGTCGCGGGTGGGCACATCCAGCGTGCGATCCCCGGCAGCTAGTCCGCAACGAGTCGCCGCCGATCGGCGTATTGCGCGGTCGTTGCGGGCTCCACTTTGCCGCCGCCCCTAGGTAGGGGCGGCCGGCAAGTGGTTAAAATCACAATCCAGTAATATATATATATATATATATATATATATATATATATATCTATATAGATCTATATATATATATAGATCTATATATATATAGATCTATATATATATAGATCTATATATATATATATAGATCTATTTATATATATAGATCTATATATATATATATATATATATATATAGATCTATATATATATATATATATATATAGATCTATATATATATAGATCTATATATATATAGATCTATATATATATAGATCTATATATATATAGATCTATATATATATATAGATCTATATATATATAGATCTATATATATATATATATATATATATATAGATCTATATATATATATATAGATCTATATATATATATATATATAGATCTATATATAGGTGGTTGGGAGGGGATCAAGGGATACATGGGGGGGGGGAGAGCTGGAAAAAAGTTTATTTTTACACTAAAATCGCACAGCCTGTCACGGCTGCAGGCTGTGCGTCTCTCCCTGTCACACAAGATCCACAGTGACAGGGAGAGGGAGGCGGAGAGGGAGGCGGAACGGCAACTATGTTGCCTTTCGGAGGGTGATCGCTGTGATTGGCTCACAGCGATCACACGGCAGGGAGCCAATCAGTGACGGCTCCTGCCGATACCCGGAAGCCTTAGCTGTCATAAGACAGCTAAGTGCAGCCGGTTCGGTGCGCGCGATCGCGGCGGGGAGCGGCGGCGCCGGTGATAGAGATCTACGCCTTGCCAGCCAGGAGCCCATCAAAACAGGGCGTAGATCTCTATCACTGCGGTCCGGAAATGGTTAAAACAAGTGTTGGAAGCTATTTAAGGCCATTTCGAATAGTCAGCTCGAATAATGAGCTCGAATACCGACTCGAATAGTGAGCTCGAATTCCGAGGTCGAATCGAATAGTAAAAATTATTCGACTCGAATATTCGACTGATCTCGAATAATTTACTATTCGAATTCGACCTAACTCGAATTTTGAAAAGGGGTATTTGAGCACCACTACACACGTTACATTTTTTCATGCGATTTTCCGACCCGATCGTTTTTTTCCGCTCGATTCTGCACTCGATTCTCTTATCTTCCCTCTTTTTCTTATCTTTTTCCCTTCACTTGTATGAGAAATCGAGCGCAGAATCGATCGGGAGTAATATCGGATTTTATCAATCGGATCCATCTATCGCACGGTAAATCGTACCATGTGTACCGAGCATTGGGAGACGTCTCTCTGATATCACTCTCATGCGGTGCAATGGTGCAAGTGTTGCTTTTTGTCTTAATAATTCTATACATATTCTAAGTTCTAATACAATTAGGGTTATGTGATACGCTATTGTGGGCTTTTATATATTCTTAAAGCTACATATGCAATTTAATTTTCCTCTGACCAAAGTGATTCATTGATCAAAATGATTCTTTTACCAAAATGGTCATTCTCTAATAAAGAATGCCAGTTGCCTGACTCCTGTTTGATGCTTGCCTTTAATTCGTCAAGGCCTGGGGCCCACTGCTAGTGTTTTCCGTAAATCGTAAATCGCTCACAATTTCTGAATCACATAAGTCGTGCAATTTAAACGTGATTTAGCAATATCGATTTGGCCCTGCAAAACCTAAAAAAAAACGAAACAAAACACAGCATGACTGAAGCTTGCAGCCTCCATATTCCTCACATTTCAGGCTCCCTTTTATCCAACCTTGTATTAAAAAAGTACCTCCACACTACACAGGGGAAGATCGCGTTATAATGCCACCAAAACTGAAAAAGTTCCAAATCTGGCCTTCTGCATCTCAAATTCAAAATTCTCTATTGTGCTAGACACACCTCCTCTCTGTAGCGTAGCAATAGGGGATGCAGAGGTTGCAACCCCACCAGGGCCATTGGGCCCTCCCCAAACAGCAATATTAGCTCGTTATTGTTCCCGTGCTGATAATGATCACTTATACAGATGCTTTGAATGGTGGTAATCATTAACAAGCTGTTCCCCTTCCCCTGCTTGTGCCTCTGACACTGTGGCTTTCCTTAGCAGGTTTTGAAGCACCATATCATATCAATTGTTATGTGTGGAGCGCCCGGGGGTGGTGGGGGGCAGAGGGCCCTAAGTAAATCTTGCACTGGGGCCCAGTGGCGTAGCTAAGAGCTATGGGCCCCAGTGCAAGTTTTACATGGGGCTCACAAGCACTCTATACATAACAATTGATACAGCGCACCAAAACCTGCCAAGGACAACCACAGTGTCAGATATGAAAGAAGGGGGACAGTTTGTTAATGATAACTACTATTGAAAGCATCTATATTATTACCAGCACAGGACCAATAGAGAGCTAATATTGTGCTTGAGGGAGGGCCCCTCAGGGCCCATCTGGCAGAAGGGCCCTGACGCGGTCGCTACCTCTGCACCCCCTATTGCTATGCCACTGCTGGAGCCAAGAGCTCCTTAGCTACGCCATTGCCTCCTCTTCTGTAAAGATGTCTAAGCAATTTTCCTTTCCACACTGGGTTTGCTGGGAAATGTCATTACCAATGGGGAGGAGAGGTTGTTTAATAAACGCACTGAGTATAGAACGAAATGAACTGATGGGTGTCACCCAAGCAGAGCATCCCATCGGAGTGACTGGCGCATGTGTGGGACTTACTGTATAGGCCCGCAGTAACACAGGGAGTGGAGGGAGGAATGTAGATTTATGATTCCCAGCACCAACCACAACATGACATCATCTATTGCCACCATAGAGTTTTATTTGGTGCTGTAATCTATAATCAGAAGCAGGTGCAGAATTGGCCAGTGAGCTGGAGAAACAGTCAGTAAGATGCAAAGTATATCTCACTGCTTGTCTTTTTTTTAACTGTAGGATTTAAAGTTTAAGTCTTCTTTAATTCCGTCTTCTATTCCAATATCCCTCTGTGTGATTAACGGGTGCAATAACCCTCGCACTCTGCTGCTGTGGTCTGTACTCTTTATTGGAATGGTGACTGTAAGCGTAGAGTTCTGGCACTGAAACTAGCATTACCAGCCTGATATATCCAGCAAAGTGTGATGATGAGCTGTACAGCCCACTGATTTGTAAGTCAGCAAGTAGATAGAAAGCTATCAGTTTACTCTTCATCTGTTAAAGGGGGCCATAAGCAAGATTCATTTTCGACAGATTCAATCACCTTGATGGAGTCTGCCACAGCTGCAAGCTTACCTGATTTCTGATTGATTCTGGACACTATATTGCTTAAAGAGAAACTGTAACCAAGGATAGAACATCCCAACCAGTGGCTGATACCCTCTTTCCCATGAGAAATCTTTACCTTTTCTTGAATAGATCAAAGTGGTTGGGGGAGGGGGGGTCTGTATGGCTGATATTGTGGTGAAACACCTCCCACAGTGTTATGTCAGGACCTAGATCCTGACAGTTTCCTGTCTGGGAAAAGGGTTGCATTGTGGGAAATAACAGCTGTTTCCAACTGCCAAGCAACCAGTATCTCCCTCTGTGCACATGTATATCTATAAAGAAAACATTTTAGCCTATTGCATTGTAAGAAGGGGGTGTGGTTATAAATAATGGCTGTTGGTGCTGTCTGCTTTTTTTATGTCTGCCAGTAGTAAAGATGATGGCGTGCAGGCTGATTGTGAATCAAACAATAAAAACAAATTACATGCAAATATCAGGCAATATATACAGGCAAATATTAATCAATTCTCACTTTACAATGTATTGATTTATTCCCCCCCCCCCCCCCCCTTTTGCTAAAGTTTATCCTTATAGGATAGGTGAAAAATAAAAATTAAGCTTTAGTTGCCTGGAGCTTCTTCCAGCCCCTAGAAGTCTATCTGGTCCAGCTCTGCACTTCCGTTGTCCTGAAGGGTGCTGCTGTCCCCTCCATAAGATCGCCAGCCCCAGCCGGGTGGGGAGCTTCGGCGCATGCGCGATGCACCACGCACTTTTCATCATCATGCTCATGTGGCCAGGAGAATTCTGTACATGCTCAGTTCACAAAGACTTGAACTGCTAGGAAGAATGGAACTACTGGAGCACAACTGGTCCAGGAGAGACTTCGAGGTAGACCTCTAAGGGCTGGACGACCCCCCCCCCCCCACCACCACCACCACCACCACATTTAAGTAAAGCTTAATCTTTATTTTTCCCCTCGGGTATCCTTAAAGGACCACTTTTGTGAAAAATCTCAAAAATTAAAATATATATTTTTAAGAAGTAAATTTCTCCGAAAGTACAATGTGCCATAAATAACCTTTCTCCAATGTTGCTATCGCTTACAGCAAACAGTAAAAATCTGATAGATTTTAGTTTAGTGCATCTCCCCACAGAGGATTTGTAGTATTTCCTTTATTCTTTAAAAAAAACAATCCCTGGAAAGGAACTAATCAAAGATGTTGAACAACCTTAGGGCCCAACTCCACTAGAAGCCTTTTCTAAGTGCTAGTGATTTGACAAGGCTCTTGCTAATGTAATGCTATGGGGGATTTTAACCACATAACGACCAGCTAACGCTGATAGGCGGCGCCTGGTCGTTTTGTGGTTCTCCATGGAAACGGCGGGCGTTCCATGTCAGTTCACAGAGGGTGTCTCCGTGAACAGCCTGCGAGCCTCCGATCGCGGCTCGCAGGCTAAATGTAAACACGGGGGGAAGAAATCCCCGGTGTTTACGTCGCAAGGCGCTGCTGCGCAGCAGTGTCGTAAAGGAGATCGGCGATCCCCGGCCTCTGATTGGCTGGGGTTCACTGGCTGAAGCCTATCAGAGGCGACGCAGGACGGATCGCCGTCCTGTGCCACCCACAGTGAGAGGGAGAGGGAGAGGGAGGGAAGGAGAGGGAGGGCGGAAATTGCTGCGAAGGGGGGCTTTGAGGAGCCCGCCACACACAGATAGCCGGCGGCGATCAGACCCCCCCAGCAGGACATCCCCCTAGTGGGGAAAAAAGGGGGGAAGTCTGGTCGCCCTGGCTGCAATGAGATCTGTGCTGTAGGCTGGAGAGCCCACGCAGCACAGATCACAGAAAATTGCCCGGTCCTTAAGTGGTTAATATTATCACATCGCTCAAGTGTTATCACACTCATAGCAATACATTAGCAAGACCTTTTCAAATCAAAAAGCGCTCAGAAAATCACTCCTAGTGTGTTCCAGGCCTGACTCCTTGTTTGCACACTATTGTGGACTAAGCAACCAAAAAACAGAATCGCCCATGAGGAGTTAGTCTAGTCCAAAATCTGTTAGATTTTACTGCCTACTGAAGGTGACCGCAACATAGGAAAAAAGTAATTTATAGTGCATTTTTCGCCTTAAAAAATGTACATTTTATACATATGTATACACATGCTTTATAAATTTTCATTGCGATATTGACCCTTGTTTTTGGGACTTCATTTAGCAGGCGAAGGATGAGTAGCAGCCTGTGTAGCTTTGTACTGCATTGAGATGTCAAAAACAAAATAAACTCTACCAGGCCTGCAATATAATTGATTCTTAATCAGATATCTGCTGAACTAGTTCAAGTCGAGTGAGTTCGTAACCGTATTCCTTTTCCTCAATCAGTTTGTGGTTGGTGAGTAATTGATAATTTAATAGCTCAGGCTGCTATTGACTTGTGTTTGGCTAGCTTTAGAAATAAAAACAAACTCTTCACTATAGTATTTAATCAATGTTTATACAGTGTTCTACCAGTGTGGTATTTGTATTGTCTGATATATTACAGTACAGTTGAATAGATTTCTGTTTATGATAGTTTTGTGTCATACATGCTTCAGTCATATCGGGATACCGGCAAGATCTGTAATACAACTTATCTGACTGTGATTAGTCTTGAAAATGCACTTATGCTTAGTCTGCTCGTCTTCACCAAAGTGCAATTCTTGTTTTTCAGAAGTGGAAAAATAACATACCAGATTTGACCCTTGAGGAATTGAAGTAGGTGCTAGGAGACTTTTATAATAACATCGATATCATTCTGAGACAGACTCATCCATATAAAGTTTTACTTAGAGTGTACTTAGCACCATTCTGTGTTTATGAACTTAAAGTGGGATAAAACACTGCCATAGCATTCAATAAAAAAGTGTTTTCCTACGTTTTATTACCCATACAGTTACCATATTTACTTTTCTGCACATGTAATATTGTCTGTTTACAAATTACAAATTCCCAAACTATCGTCAAAAGGTAGATGGAGGAGGAGCACTCATCAAAAAGAGGAACTTTCATGTGCCCAAGCCTAAGATCCTAGTACCAACGGGATCTATCAGTGCTATATACACAAAGGCTGGCACCACAAAAATAAAGGTAAAAGATCAGCTCTTTATTGAAGTGTCCTTAAAATGGCATTGTCATTTTAATGACGCTTCAATAAAGAGCTGTTTTTTTTACCTTTATTTTTGTGGTGCCAGCCTTTGGGCTTGATTCACAAAGCGGTGCTAACCTACTTAGCACGTCTAAAGTCTTTAGACGCGCTAACCAGGGTGCTAAGTAGGTTAGCACCGGATTTCTCAATCAGATCGCGCGCTAACTTTGCGCGCGCAAAGTTTTACGCGCGCAAAGTTTTACGCGCGCTAAGTCCCATAGGCTTTAATGGGCACTTCGCACGGAGCGCCCTGCGCTCTGTGCAGTACGCGCGTAAAGTTTTACGCGCATAAAATTTTGTGTGCATAAAGTTTTATGCGCGAAAAGCTTGTTTAGACATGCTAAGGGGGTTTTCACAGGCGTGCTAACAGTTAGCACCGCTTTGTGAATCAAGCCCTTTGTGTATATATTAAATTCCCAAACTACAATTTATCTGCTCTGAAAGTTGCAATTGCAATTTATTGCATAGCTGCTGTATTTATACATTAAAATATATTGAATTATCATGTCTTAGCTCTTTCTGCTTCTCAGCTCAGTACAGATCAGTTCCTGCAGTTTGCCAATGCTTACTAAATGTATCTGCCAAAGAAATGTAAACAAAAGATAATGTTATCTTCGGATGCGGCCAGAAGCTGCCCACTGAAGCAAGTAGCTTTCCACTGAAGAACTAAGTGCTGTGTTTAATTGTTTGAATGCTGTTCTGCTAAATTTTTTTCTTGTGGTAGATTTTGTGGTGTTAAAAATCTTTAAAGCAAAGAGGAAATGCTGAGTTTTAAAATGATATCCATCTTTCCATAGTTACATTGTATTACACAGGCCGACTTTTTCTGCTGAATGGAGCTGCTGACTTTGAGAAAATGTCGTCCTGTGTAATACAAGGTAACTATGGAAAGATGGATATCATTTTAAAGCTCTCTTTCTCCTCTTTCTGACGACACATAAACCGCCACCGTACGCCTTTTAGTTTTCTCTATTTGTGCGACCGAAATCGCTGCCATGGCAATTTCGATCACGAAAATAGCGAAAACTAAAAGGCGTAGGGCGGCGGTTTATATATCATTGGAAAGAGGAGAAAGAGAGCTTTAAAATGATATGCATCTTTCCATAGTTTCTGCACTGCTCGGAGTCCCTTTAACTTGAATAGTCCAAGCAATGGTCTTGGACATTTCAGTGAGCCAGATACATGTGTTCCTATACGTTGGTCCTGCCATAAGATAGGACATCACTGAATGGCAAGAGGGGAAAGAACAGCTGGGCTCTTTGATAACCCAATTTTTGTCATTCAAACTAATTCAGCAAGATATACTAGAACATATCTTTTATCAGTGGCATAACTACTGAGCCATGGGTCCCAGTTCAAATTTTACATGACCCCCTGCCCTAGCATTTTATGTTGCTATTATAATTATTGATTTATATAGCGCCAACATCTTCAATAATCACGATACAGATCCACTGCGGAGGTCTCCGTTCTCTAAGAGGCTCACGCTACTTCCTGTTTAAACAGGAGGTAGCGTCAGACACTTAGAGAGTGGAACCTCCAGCGGTGGATGGAGGTGTGTGTTGCTGCCGCCGGTGCTGCCAGTGATAGATGCTGGAGGGGGAGCACTGAGGGCAGAGCCTGAGGTGAGGGAGGGGTGGGACTGCCCCCACTCCCCGCTGATGTCCAATGCTCTTCCCTCATGCTGCAACCCCTCCTGCCCCCCAAAACGCCCCCTCCCCCTGCAGCTGCATGGCTCGCAGACCCTATTGTTACGCCCCGGCCCTGTACAATAAAATTCAAACTGTATATTTTTTGTTATAAACTAGATGGTTGATGCTCTTACATTCATGGTCACTGTAACCAGCGCATAAAATATTGCTGGCTATCACTCTTTACTAAATGTTCATTTTATGCTTGATTCACTGTGCTAATGTGAGATTTATTGCATGTGTGGGACAGTTTTATGGCACTTTGCACTATCATGTGAGCCTTCAGGGTCAGATACCACAAAGGGAAGTTCCCCACTGGAGCTACACCAGGCCCAGGCATGTTCCGGTTCCGATGAGATACACTCCGCCCTGCTGTGGTCATCTGCAACCCTTCATTATCAGACACTGCACTGGATGATGAGTGTCTGGAAAGCTTTCCTGCCCTCCATATCTGAGCAGTTATTATGGTTGATTAAGGTGCAAGTTGATCGGAACTGCATAGTTCGATGCTGTATTTAATGACACAAACAAACTGAGCAGAAGGCATAATCAATTTTCGTCGGGTGAGGTTCACGCTGCTGTCCTCTGTTCACTGGAGCGGTGTGCAGCCTCATAACTTTGAACAGCTCCCAATTAATGTCATGTGACCTGCAGGAACCATTGGGAGGTGTTTGGAGTTGCAATGACTAGAGTTGGGCCGAACGGTTCGCCGGCGAACGTGGTTCGCGCGAACGTAGGTGGTTCGCGTGCGGGTACCGCACGCGAACCTTTTGCGGAAGAAGTTCGGTTCGCCCCATAATGCACTGAGGGTCAACTTTGACCCTCTACATCACAGTCAGCAGGCCCAGTGTAGCCAATTAGGCTACACTAGCCCCTGGAGCCCCACCCCCCCTTATATAAGGCAGGCAGCGGCGGCCATTACGGCCACTCGTGTGCCTGCATTAGTGAGAGTAGGGCGAGCTGCTGCAGTCTCTCATATAGGGAAAGATTAGTTAGGCTTAACTTCTTCCTGGCTGCATACCTGTTCTGTTCAGTGAGCCCTCAGCCCACTGCATACCTGTACTGTGATCCTGCCACTGCATACCTGTACTGTGATCCTGCCACTGCATACCTGTTCAGTGATCCTGCCACTGCATACCTGTTCAGTGATCCTGCCACTGCATACCTATTCTGTTCAGTGAGCCCTCAGCCCACTGCATACCTGTACTGTGATCCTGCCACTCCATACCTGTTCAGTGATCCTGCCACTGCATACCTGTTCTGTTCAGTGAGCCCTCAGCCCACTGCATACCTGTACTGTGATCCTGCCACTGCATACCTGTTCAGTGATCCTGCCACTGCATACCTGTTCAGTGATCCTGCCACTGCATACCTGTTCTGTTCAGTGAGCCCTCAGCCCACTGCATACCTGTACTGTGATCCTGCCACTCCATACCTGTTCAGTGATCCTGCCACTGCATACCTGTTCTGTTCAGTGAGCCCTCAGCCCACTGCATACCTGTACTGTGATCCTGCCACTCCATACCTGTTCAGTGATCCTGCCACTGCATACCTGTTCAGTGATCCTGCCACTGCATACCTGTTCTGTGGACCCGCCACTGTATACCTGTTCTGTTCAGTGGACCCGCCACTGTATACCTGTTCTGTGAACCCGCCACTGTATACCTGTTCTGTTCAGTGGACCCGCCACTGTATACCTGTTCTGTTCAGTGGACCCGCCACTGTATACCTGTTCTGTTCAGTGGACCCGCCACTGTATACCTGTTCAGTGAACCCGCCACTGCATACCTGTTGTGTTCAGTGAACCTGCCACTGCATACCTGTTGTGTTCAGTGAACCTGCCACTGCATACCTGTTTAGTGAACCCGCCACTGTATACCTGTTCTGTTCAGTGGACCCGCCACTGTATACCTGTTCAGTGAACCCGCCACTGTATACCTGTTCTGTTCAGTGGACCCGCCACTGTATACCTGTTTAGTGAACACGCCACTGCATACCTATTGTGTTCAGTGATCCTGCCACTGCATACCTGTTCTGTGAACCCGCCACTGTATACCTGTTCTGTTCAGTGGACCCGCCACTGTATACCTGTTCTGTGAACCCGCCACTGTATACCTGTTCTGTTCAGTGGACCCGCCACTGTATACCTGTTCTGTTCAGTGGACCCGCCACTGTATACCTGTTCTGTTCAGTGGACCCGCCACTGTATACCTGTTTAGTGAACACGCCACTGCATACCTATTGTGTTCAGTGATCCTGCCACTGCATACCTGTTCTGTGAACCCGCCACTGTATACCTGTTCTGTTCAGTGGACCCGCCACTGTATACCTGTTCTGTGAACCCGCCACTGTATACCTGTTCTGTTCAGTGGACCCGCCACTGTATACCTGTTCTGTTCAGTGGACCCGCCACTGTATACCTGTTCTGTTCAGTGGACCCGCCACTGTATACCTGTTTAGTGAACACGCCACTGCATACCTATTGTGTTCAGTGATCCTGCCACTGCATACCTGTTCTGTGAACCCGCCACTGTATACCTGTTCTGTTCAGTGGACCCGCCACTGTATACCTGTTCTGTGAACCCGCCACTGTATACCTGTTCTGTTCAGTGGACCCGCCACTGTATACCTGTTCTGTTCAGTGGACCCGCCACTGTATACCTGTTTAGTGAACACGCCACTGCATACCTATTGTGTTCAGTGATCCTGCCACTGCATACCTGTTCTGTGAACCCGCCACTGTATACCTGTTCTGTTCAGTGGACCCGCCACTGTATACCTGTTCTGTGAACCCGCCACTGTATACCTGTTCTGTTCAGTGGACCCGCCACTGTATACCTGTTCTGTTCAGTGGACCCGCCACTGTATACCTGTTCTGTTCAGTGGACCCGCCACTGTATACCTGTTTAGTGAACACGCCACTGCATACCTATTGTGTTCAGTGATCCTGCCACTGCATACCTGTTCTGTGAACCCGCCACTGTATACCTGTTCTGTTCAGTGGACCCGCCACTGTATACCTGTTCTGTTCAGTGGACCCGCCACTGTATACCTGTTCTGTTCAGTGGACCCGCCACTGTATACCTGTTTAGTGAACACGCCACTGCATACCTATTGTGTTCAGTGATCCTGCCACTGCATACCTGTTCTGTGAACCCGCCACTGTATACCTGTTCTGTTCAGTGGACCCGCCACTGTATACCTGTTCTGTGAACCCGCCACTGTATACCTGTTCTGTTCAGTGAACCCACCGCATCAGTGCGCATACCTGTGCAGTTAAGTGAACCCACCTACCTACGTGAGTGCACGCAGTGTGATATACCACTCCGTGCATACCCAATATGGACAAAACAGGTAGAGGAAGAGGAAGAGGTAGTGGCAGAGGCAGAGGAAGGCCACCCGGCAGGTCTGCGCGAGGTCGTGTAAATGTAATTTCGTGTGGATCTGGCCCACAGTACAGTGCTCGGAAGAAGGCACGTCCCATCACCTCCCAAGATTGTCAGGACGTGGTTGAGTATTTAGCGACACAGAACACCTCATCTTGCTCAGCCACCAGCGCTACTACTAGCACCACTTCCGCTGCATTTGACACTTCGCAAGAATTATTTAGTGTTGAAATCACTGATGCACAGCCATTGTTGTTACAGCCAGATGAATTTTCACCAGCTAATATGTCTGAGTTACGCGGCAACACTATGGATGTAACGTGTCAAGGATGAAGGACCTACTGATGGTGCAAGTTTGGATTTGTCTGAGGCAAGCGAAGCTGGGCAGGATGACTACGATGATGACGGTAATAGGGATCCTCTGTATGTTCCCAATAGAGGAGATGAAGAGGGGGACAGTTCAGAGGGGGAGTCAGAGAGTAGTAGGAGGAGAGAAGTTGCTGAAAGAAGCTGGGGCAGCTCTTCGTCAGAAACAGCTGGTGGCAGAGTCCGGCACCATGTATCGCCACCTATGTACAGCCAGCCAACTTGCCCTTCAGCATCAGCTGCTGAGGTCCCCATAGTGCCCACATCCCAGGGTGGCTCAGCGGTGTGGAAATTTTTTAATGTGTGTGCCTAAGATCGGACCAAAGCCATCTGTTCGCTCTGCCAACAAAAATTGAGCCGTGGAAAGGCCAACACTCACGTAGGGACAAGTGCCTTACGAAGGCACCTGGAGAAAAGGCACAAACAGCAATGGGATGGCCACCTGAGCAAAAGCAGCAGCAGCACACAAAAGAAAAGTCACCCTCCTTCTCCTCTTCCTCCTTCAGGTGCATCATCTGCTTCTGCCGCTTTCTCCTTTGCACCTTCACAGGCACCCTCCTCCACTCCGCCTCTGCCCTTGAGCGGTTCCTGCTCCTCTGCCCACAGCAGCAGTCAGGTGTCCGTGAAGGAAATGTTTGAGCGGAAGAAGCCACTTTTGGCCAGTCACCCCCTTGCCCGGCGTCTGACAGCTGGCGTGGCGGAACTGTTAGCTCGCCAGCTGTTACCATACCGGCTGGTGGACTCTGAGGCCTTCCGTAAATTTGTGGCCATCGGAACACCGCAGTGGAAGATGCCAGGCCGCACTTATTTTTCGAGAAAGGCCATACCCCAACTGCACCGTGAAGTTGAGAGGCAAGTGGTGTCATCTCTTGCGAAGAGCGTTGGGTCAAGGGTACACCTGACCACGGATGGCTGGTCTGCCAAGCACGGGCAGGGCCGCTACATTACCTACACAGCCCATTGGGTGAACCTGGTGGTGAACGATGGCAAGCAGAAAGCGGCGGACCAAATTGTGACACCTCCACGGCTTGCAGGCAGGCCTCCTGCCACCTCCTCTCCTCCTGCTACATGCTCTTCGCTGTCCTCCTCCTCCTCCTTGGCTGAGTGGCAGTTCTCCTCTCCAGCTACACAGCCCCAGCTCCGCAGGGCCTATGCTGCATGCCAGGTACGACGGTGTCACGCCATCTTAGACATGGCTTGTCTCAAAGCGGAGAGTCACACTGGAGCAGCTCTCCTGGCTGCTCTTAAGAAACAGGTGGATGAGTGGCTGACCCCGCACCACCTGGAGATAGGCAACGTGGTGTGCGACAACGGCAGCAATCTGCTTGCCGCTTTGCATATGGGGAAGCTGACACACATACCCTGCATGGCACATGTCATGAATCTAGTGGTTCAAAGATTTGTGGCAAAGTACCCTGGCTTAGCGGATGTCCTGAAGCAGGCCAGGAAGTTCTGTGGGCATTTGAGGCGCTCTTACACAGCCATGGCACGATTTGCAGAAATTCAGCGTAAAAACAACATGCCGGTGAGACGCCTCATTTGCGATAGCCCCACTCGATGGAACTCGACCCTGCTCATGTTCTCCCGCCTGCTAGAACAGAAGAAAGCCGTCACCCAGTACCTCTACAACTGGAGTAGAACGAAACAGTCTGGGAAGATGGGGATGTTCTGGCCCGACAACTGGACACTGATGAAAAATGCATGCAGGCTCATGCGGCCGTTTGAGGAGGTGACCAACCTGGTGAGCCGCAGTGAGGGCACCATCAGCGACTTAATTCCCTACGCGTACTTCTTGGAGCGTGCTGTGCGTAGAGTGGCGGATGAAGCTGCGAATGAGCGTGACCAGGAACCGTTACGGCAGGAACAGGCATGGGACCAATTTTCATCAGACCCAGCTGTTTCCTCAACACCTGCGGCAGCACAGAGGGGGGAGGAGGAGGAAGAAGAGAGGTCGTGTGCAGAAGACGAGTCAGACTCAGAGGATGATGAGCAAGGTGTTTCTTTGGGGGAGGAGGAGGAGGAGGAGGAGGGGACAGCGGCAGGACAACAACCGCAGCAGGCGTCGCAGGGGGCTTGTGCTGCTCAACCTTCCCGTGGTATTGTTCGCGGCTGGGGGGAGGAGGTTGACTTACCTGACGTCACTGAGGAAGAGCAAGAGGAGATGGAGGGTACTGGATCCGACTTTGTGCAGATGTCGTCTTTTATGCTGTCCTGCCTGTTGAGGGACCCCCGTATAAAAAACCTCAAGGGGAATGAGCTGTACTGGGTGGCCACACTACTAGACCCTCGGTACAGGCACAAAGTGGCGGACCTGTTACCAACTCACCGGAAGGTGGAAAGGATGCAGCATATGCAGAACCAGCTGTCAACTATGCTTTACAATGCCTTTAAGGGTGATGTGACGGCACAACGCCAGCAAGGTACCACTGCCACTAATCCTCCTCCCGTGTCCACGCAGTCAAAGACAGGACGCTCCAGCGATCTCATGGTGATGTCGGACATGCGGACGTTCTTTAGTCCAACGCCTCGCCGTAGCCCTTCCGGATCCACCCTCCACCAACGCCTCGACCGGCAGGTAGCCGACTACCTGGCCTTAAGTGTGGATGTAGACACTGCTGTGAACAGCGATGAGGAACCCTTGAACTACTGGGTGCGCAGGCTTGACCTGTGGCCAGAGCTGTCCCAATTTGCCATCCAACTTCTCTCCTGCCCTGCCGCAAGCGTCCTGTCAGAGAGGACCTTCAGCGCAGCTGGAGGCATTGTCACAGAGAAGAGAAGTCGCCTAAGTCACAAAAGTGTTAAGTACCTCACCTTTATCAAAATGAATGAGGCATGGATCCCGGAGGGCTGCTGCCCGCCCCAAGACTAAGTCAGTCCCCGCACACACAGCATCTCTGCCTGCACGCCGTGTGACTGGCTGCCTGGCCTGCCCCAAAAAGACTAAGTCGCTCCCAGTCCCTCCACACAGCATGTCTGCCTGCAGGCCGCTTCACTACCTTCTCCGCCACCACCAACAGGGTCCGGGACTCCAGGCGGATTGCTGAATTTTTTAGGCCGCTGCTAGCAGCGGCCGCTGTAATAATTTTTATGGTGCGTGTACATGACTGCCTAATTTTTCTGGCTGCACTGAGGGCAGCTGCAACAACAAAAGAAAAGGCATGTACATGCGCCCATTCCCCTTCGTGATCATTACCTTGCCGTGGTGAAGGGGCTTGCGTATCACAATGAAGCAATGACCGGCGCCTAGATGAGTGTCTCGGGGGGCACACAAAAGATAATAAGGTCGTTGCTTCATTGTGGTCAGACCAAATTTGATCAGCTGGACAGTCACTGTTCTGTCATTCAGCTACATCAGCCAGGCCGACCATATGGGCTGTAAAGCCACAAAAACCTGCACTCTCGCCATGGTGCGCACCAGTCCAGCACGGCCGTCACTAGTACAAACAGCTGTTTGCGGTGCGTTACACGGTGAGTTTGGTGTGTCAGTGTGAAGCAGTACCTTAATTACACTACCTGATTGATGTATACACATGCAAGATGTTTTAAAGCACTTTAGGCCTGTCATTTAGCATTCAATGTGATTTCTGCCCTTAAAACGCTGCTTTGCGTCAAATCCAGATTTTTCCCGGGGACTTTTGGCGTGTATCCCACTCCGCCATGCCCCCCTCCAGGTGTTAGACCCCTTGAAACATCTTTTCCATCACTTTTGTGGCCAGCATAATTATTTTTTTTTTTCAAAGTTCGCATCCCCATTGAAGTCTATTGCGGTTCGCGAACTTTAACGCGAACCGAACGTTCCGCGAAAGTTCGCGAACCCGGTTCGCGAACCTAAAATCGGAGGTTCGGCCCAACTCTAGCAATGACTCGAAACACCACTGGGGGAATGGAAAATACTGTGCTCCCTGCGCTACTTTGCGGTGTTTGAGGGGCACAAACACTACCAAATATTGATATAAATGGGGAGCGTTCACAAAGGCTTCCTAATATAAATCTTTGAGGGAACAAAAGCTACTTATTACTGGTGTGTGTGTGTGTGTGTGTGTGTGTGTGTGTGTGTGTGTGTGTGTGTGTGTGTGTGTGTGAAGGAGGGGCACACATAGACTACCTAAAACTAATTAAAGGAATTAAAGGGGCACTATGGTGAAAAATTGTAAAATGTAAAATATGTGCCAACATAGACAAATAAGAAGTATGTTTTTTTCCAGAGTAAAATGAGCTATCACTTACAGTAGGTAGTAGAAATCTGACAGAAGTGGAAGGTTTTGGACTAGTCCATCTCTTCATAGGGGATTCTCAGCAAGGCTTTTATTCTTTATAAAGATATTCCCTAAAAAGGATTTAAACAATGATGCTTGCCAGCTTTTCTGCTCGCTACACAGTTTTTTGGCAGTTGGGCGGAGCAGCTGCCATTCTCTAAGTGCTTTTGAAATTAAATAAATCCCTGAGAATCCCCCCATGAAGAGATGGACTAGTCCAACACCTGGCGCTTCTGTCAGATTTCTACTAACTACTGTAAGTGACAGCAACAAAGGAGAAAAGTAATTAATGGCTAATTTGACTCTGGAAAAATGTACTTCTTATTTGTTAATGTTTGCACATATTTTAAATTTTACAATTTTTCGCCATAGTGCCCCTTTAGGAGAGGACACACAATGGCTACCATATACTGACATCTGTGGTGAAGGAGGGGAGGGGGGCATGAGACTGTCTAAAACTAATATCTGGGGGGAGATGAGGGCAAAGGCTACCTCATACCAGTTTCAGGTAGTCTTCAGACTCCCAGAGACACTTCCATGATCCTGTCATTACAGTTCCTGGCACTCTACATTGGTTTCCATGGGTACATAGGCATTACGATGTCATAAGCCCTGCATGGCATGCCTGGGGCTTTTCTCAATTGCCAGAGAGACATTTGAATGCCTTACCATCATCAACACTGGCATACCTCACAAAATGACAAAATACAAATTTTACAAATGTATTTTCAGATTTTTATGAGCACAATGGAAAGAGCCTCTGGGATCTAAGAAAACAAGGAGAAATATGTAGGTTAGCGTTCCTCTCAGTGTGAGCCCCAGATACGGACAGCACTCCACTGTGACGGAGCTCTGTGACAGGAATCACAAGTGACAAGAAATCTTCATTTCTTCTGAACTAATTCAGTTAATACCATGGCCCTGGGAGCTCACAGTGTTTATGCCACCAACTGTCCGCATCTCTCACCTGGGCCTTAGGGCATCATATAATGAAGTGACAGCCACTCCACGCCGTTATCATACACGGCCAGGAAACCGGTCAATGGCCGACATCAGCATTTCACTACTAATGCGTTCAGCAAGATTCTCATGGGTAAATGGCTGGAACAGCGTGAATTCCACAATGCACTGTATTATTTATCGCGCTATGATGTGCAATTTTGACTTTGCTGCTTGGTGCATGTCTGTAGGATAAACCCTTTATTAAGGATTCCTCTAATCCTTTATGAAACAATAAGTTCTCGATAGATGAGTCCTGAAAACACATCGTGGCTACGCTTGTTTCTTGCTGGGCACATTAGTAGGCTACATCAGTACAAAGGGGAGAAGAGAACATCTGCTTTAACATCACATTCCAAGTCCTCTATGAACCATCACTGTCAGACTGAAACTATGTCCAGATTACCATGATGATTATTATTCTTATTACAGATGTATATAGCATCTCAGCTTTTATGTCTGTGGATTGTAAAATCACTATAATAGAAACTACCTACACATAAAGTTACATGGATGAGAATGATTAATAATAATAATACTATTGTGTACAGCGGCATAGCTACAGACCTCAGGGTCCGGAATTTGGACTCCCCCCCTTCATTCCTACATTAAATAATGTGCTCCCTCCCACACCAGTATTGTAGCCAGATGTGCCCCCCCCCCCACCCCCAGTATGGTAGCTAGATGTGCCCCACTCCCTAATGCCAGCCCCAGTATGATGGCCGGGTATAGGTGCCTTCAGTATAGCTAGCCAAGTATAGGTGTCCCCAGTATAGCTAGCTACAGTAATGACATTAAAAGCGGACCTGAACTCAGAACATCCTCTCCGCTCTAAAAGATACACAACAGCATAATAAACTTTACAGAATAACATGTATTTGTTACAGCTGATACAAATCCTAAAATAAATCTGCAGTGTTTCTACTTCCTGATTCATGGAAGCAGACTGTAACCTTTGCGGAATCGTTTTCGTGGTCAGCACACGAGATGTGCACTGACACAGCGAAAATCTTCCACAAGCGTATAATTGGGTGAACCCAGGCTAGGTGCAATGCACCAGCAGAGGGCAATTCCCACCGGCAGAGTACAATCGCTGCACGACCACAGATGCCAGCTGGGGATTGTACAGATCAAGATAATGCGGGGCTGAACAGCCCATAAAGAGAAAGAGCACAGGGACAGGACGAATAAGTGTTCACCAATCTAGTTGCGACCCTGCGATGGTGAACACACATCAGCAGAAACAAAAGTAGGAACGCGATCGTGAGAAAGGCGATCGCCAGAAGTGACACAAGACAGACTAGAACAGAACACAAGAGGAGCAAAGGCACAGCAAATAATACAATGAGAATGATAAAGAAAATAACAAACGCTAACTAAACACGAACACCGCACTCATTCGCAACAGCAAACGCGTTTATAGCGCGGTCTCCGCGTGTTAAGCACAACAGAGACAAGCACGCCTAACTAACCACCGACAGACAAACACGAAACAAAGAACGTGAACGCTTGCTTAACTGTTACCTCACCGAGCCTACAGCAAGCGCCCGTATCAGACAAGACAGACAAACGAGAATCAGGAACTAGGCAGAAAGGATCCACCGCTCTTCCGCCAGAGCAAGTGTGATCCAAGCAGGAACACAGATCAGAAAGATCCACAGCCGCTAACGCTAGCGGCTAGTGCGATCTAAACAAGACAGATCAGATGAGGTAGCTGGAAGCAACCGCAGCTCCAGCTTACACTCCAGAAAGTAGATCAGAAGGATCCATAGCCACTAACGCTAGAGGCTATTGCGATCCAGGCAAGACAGATTAGACGAGGTAGCCAGAAGCGACCGCAGCTCCAGCTTACACTCCAGAAACTAGATCAGAAGAATCCACAGCCACTACCGCTAGAGGCTATTGCGATCCAGACAAGACAGATCAGAAGGGGCTACCAGTAACTAACGCAGCGCCGGTTAGCACCCCAGACAAACAGAACGATTTCCTGTCGACCACCGCTGGGACAGGACAATCGTAACAGACAAAAAAACAGATATGCAATCCTAACTGCACTAGGGAAACTGCCTAGTGCAGTCCTAAGAATTACTCTAAGATAACTTTAACAAGAAGTAGCATGGCTGACACTCTAGGAGTGTTTACTACAAACCCTGAAGGAATGACCAGCAAAGCATTCTGGGAGCAGAAAGCTCTTATAGTGCCAGTCATCAAAGGAGTCAGGCAGGGGATTTGCATAACGAATGTATGCAAATTCCTCAGCAGCAGAACAGTCCAAAAACTTGCAATGGAAAAACAGGTCTCTCTTCCAGAGGCCTGCAGCCCACAGACTAGAGGAATGGTCAAACAGCTGTTTGCCTGTGCAGCCAGCTGAGCGGATCATCACACAGACATATTGTTACCAGCCAGTGCTTTCAAATGCGCTTATCTGCTTATCTGCCATAGGCAGTCATGTGACTCAAGCTTCATACACCCGCTCAACAAAAGTCTTTAAATTCACAATTATCAAACAACTTGAAGAGATTGGACAAATTCTGTTAAGTAAAATATCACTGATAAGACGCAGCTCAAGTCAATACAATAACAACATTTGTTATCCAACAGTTGGATTGACTTGAGCTGCGTCTTCTGTGCATTTAAAAGACTTTTGTTGAACGTGTGTATGGGGCTTCAGAGGAAAGATCAGATTACAACTTGTGATTAGACACAAATGAGGGGGAATTAGACAGGGTAATTTCTGTAAATACATGCAGGGTGTATTTCTCTATATTTTCCTTCTGTCCTGTACTAGAGTTCAGGCCCACTTTTAAGGGCAGCTTTCAGGATGGACTGTAAAGTCATCACATCATGACTAAAGGTGGCCACACACCATACAATTAAAAGATCCAATTTTACACCAATATGATAATTACGATCGGTTTTCTTAAAAAATCAAAAGTTTTTTTTTTTTTTTTTTCATTCGTTTGAGAATTTGAATTGAATTTCCAGTTTTTATTCGATAAAAGAAGATTGGGAGTGTTGGAATTTTCTGATAAATTTTTATCAAAATTGTATGGTGTGTAGTAGATTGTCAATTACTTGATGTACAGACCCAACCAATTTTTTCTGGGTTTTCAAAAAAAAAAATTTTATAATTGGGGAAAAATCTCACTAATATTATAAATGCGAAAGTTTGGATGTTTGGATGTTTGTTACTCAATCACGCAAAAATTGGCTGATTTGAATGAAATTTGGCACACACATAGTACATTACCTGGAATAACATATAGGATACTTTTTATCCCCATAACCAAAAAGTGGGCAGAGACAAATACAAATGTCACTGGGAAAATATAAGCTGCAGCCATTGTTACACTATTAGTGCTAGGGTACTCAAAAGTTGCACAGTTTGTCACTTTGTGACTGGGATTAATATTCAGAAAAGTGGGTGGAGCCTACACAAAACAATCAAAATTCACCTATTGATTTTCAAGGGTAATATTTAATTGCTGCCATTCCTGTACTGTTAATGGCACAAGCCTCAAACCTGGTACAGTTGGTCATTGGGTGAAAAAGTGGGCTAAGCCAATACCAGCCAAATACATACCCCGGCAATGCCGGGTTATCAGTGGGTGGAGACAAATACAAATTTCACTGGGGAAATGTAAACTGCATCCATTCTTACACTGTTTGAGGTAGGGTTCTCAAAGCCAATCAAAATTCACCTGTTGATTTTCAAGGGGAATTTTAAGTTTCTTGCACTATTAATGGCACAAGCCTCAAACCTGGTACAGTTGGTCATTGGGTGATTGGGGTTCAAACTCAGAAAAGGGGGTGGAGCTACAACCATTCAGATTTGTTTCATTTCAATGGAAATTATTGATGCCAAAGACCGCAAAGCTCACAAACTAGGTCATTGAGTAATTGAGTAATTGTGTGTTATGGTAAGAAAATGTGGGCAGAGCCAACACCAGCCAGATACATACTCGGGCAACGCAGGACCATCAGCTAGTTTAACATATGTGTGTGGTACATTGGTCATATTTTTAAAATGTTACAATCAGTCAGAAAAATTGATTGCAATTTTTTAATTGAAAAGATATTTAACCTCCCTGGCGGTAAGCCCGACACAGTGTGGGGCTAGCTGCCGCAGGGGATCGCATGGCCCTGGGAGGATTTTTTAAAATAAAAATGGCTTAATTTGGTTAAGCTAGTACTTGGCTAGCTAACCATGTCCCCCAAGTGCCTCCAGTCCCTTCTGATCACCGCCGATTGCCGCCGACATACGTACCCCCCAGGGATCCCGCGATGGCGCAGCCTCCCAATCAGCACCCAGCTTCGCTATAGGGAGGATCGGAACTGCGCATGACGTCATGAAGTCGATGACGTCATGTCCGATCATCGCCATAGCGACGAGTGAAGCGAATTGGGAAGTTGCGGCTCTCGTGGGATCGCGGATGGGTGAGTGTTGCCGGAGGCCATCGGGGGGGGAGGGGGGGGTCAGACCGGGGCAGGGGGACTTGGGGGCCACAGTTAGCTAGCCTAGTGCTAGCTAACGGAAAAAAAACCCACTTCGAATTAAAAAAATCCCTCCTGCGGACGCAGCCACCGCATCTGCGTGCCGCCAGGGAGGTTATAAAATTGTATGGTGTGTGGCCACCTTTAGGGTGAACTCCTGAAAACTGTTATTTTATTCTGTTTTACGTATGTTGTAAAGAGAAAGATTTCCATCATTGTGTATCACTATATAGAAAAGCATTATTCCAACAGGGCTTGATAATCCACAATACCATAACTGCTCATACATACATAGCTCCCTACTGTCCCTCTTTTGGAGTAACAGTCTCTCTTTGGGAACCCAATCCCTATCTCCCTCATTTGTTCCTCTTTCAGGACTAATGTACAGATCTATGTAAATATATGTATTTTTCAACTGAAAAAAAAATGATTCCCATTCTTTACATTGATATCTTTCTTGTTTTCAAATATTAATATGAAGGAACATGAATAAGGATAGAAAAGACCAGTGTGGTTTAAATTATTAAACAACATATTTTTCTTATGAAATCTTTATGGTATGTGTGACTAGGGGTGTGCTGGGGCATGATTAGGGGTGCATCAGAGGCGTGGCTTAAGTGTCCCTCTTTCTCATCTCAAAACGTTGGGAGGTATATATATAAAACAAACATACCGAATCTGTGTGGTGAGGCTGTTGGGCGGTTTGAGCAGTGGCCAGCCTAATGACTGTTTCGTCTACCCAAGCGTATTCAGAGGTTCTGTGGTAGCATATTAATCACATACAGTGATGGGTGGAGGCAAAAATGTACAGTGGGAAACAACTAATGCAGAGCCTGCAGGAGACTTATGTTGAACCATATGTCAACCTAACTCACTGTTAGTTGCTCCGCAGGCCCAGATTTACCTCACAGGAGCCTACAGGCACAGATATCCTGGAACATTAGACTTTCCCCTCCATGAACCTACAAACACCTGCCTAACTGCACTGCAAGGGTGCTGGCTTTCCTAGCTGTCACTTCTCCCTTACTTCCCTTTCCCTGCTGTCATAGCTACATTTAGTTTTAGGTAGCTAGAGGTACCCTCAGCATTAACTTGCCTCTGGCTGAAGGGAGATCTCGTCAGTGGAATGCAAAGAGCCGAGTGAGTAACCTCTCATTTTCATTTACACTCCGCTCGGGACTCTGCATAGGTCGTCAAGGGAAGGAGGCAATCGAGGAGCAGAGTGAGCCGCCTTTCTATCATCAGGTTCCTGTAGGCACTAGCCTACAGTGCCTTATTGTAAACCGGCCCTGGATGCACCAACATCCCATTTGCAGGAACTTGATTCTAGTGATGTTACCTACTGCAAGAGAGTATTTCTTACATTAATCAGTTAGGGCATTTAGAATAAAAAAACACTACCCTGCTGCATGACACAAGTTATTGACTGTCACAGAAGGGTGAGGACAAACTGGGCCCCAACCGTCCTTGGGCTCCAGAGCAGCCATTATAGCTGTTATGGCTATTGCTACACCCCAGCATAGAATGGACAACTCATGGTTAGTGTTTTGAACGCAAATATGCTATGCTTCAAAAATCCGATTAATCTCTCTAGGCAATTGGAATATTTAGTATACAACACAGCTGTTGGTCTGAGCCATCCGTTCCTACCATATTTTATTCTATATAATAGTTGGAGCATCTCCTGGTTCCTGTCATGTACAGCTTCAGATCCTGACCTCTGGAGCTGACATTTCTGTTCAGAAATTCCCCTCTGTGGAAGTTCACTTGGTGACCTGATATCTTGTTTCAGTGTGATTCCAGGGAGGCCAGCCATTCCCCACAAACAATTCATTCATCAAGCAATGCAATTAAGCAATTATTGTTAGTGGTTTCTTTTGTACATCAAAACAAACATCCTTCACACTGTGGATCACTCATTAAATAGCATGCTCTCAGAAGGGGATTATGAAACAAGAACTACATGGATGAATAAAGATGGTATTTACTTTTTAATAAACACATGCTGATATTGGAAATGAATAAAGGATGTCAAGGATAGATACATAAATGAATACATATATAAATAAATAAATAATAGGATGAAACAGTATCTTAATGAAGTTGCTGCAAATTACCTCAACTCTTTCTGTTTGACCTTCAATACAGTTTCTACCTTGGTTGCATCCACAGGTGGGTGGAACCAAAGATTGACTTCATTCCAATCAGTAGCTGATGCGCCCTTTTTTCTTGATAAATAGTTACCTTTTCTCAAATAGATCATCAGGGGTTCTGTATGGCTGATATTTTGGGTAAACCCCTCCCACAGTGTGATGTCATGACCAAGGTCCTGACAGCTTGCTGTCTGTGAACCTTGTTGCATTATGGGAAATAACAGCTTTTTCCAACTGCCAAACAAGCAACAACTCCCTCTGTGCATTGAACTCTCAGTAATGAACATTCCTCTCTGATCACCTGGCAGAACTAAAGGTGTCCCTGCCAGTGATACATTTCTGAAGGTAGATCAGGGAGAGAAAAGCTTTTACAATGGGCAAACACATACTAAATAATCCATAAATGGATATGGTAAACAATAAGCAATTTTATTAATTATGTTATTTTCACTGCAGTTTCTTTTTAAAGGCTAAGTATCATTTTATTTTTATATTTTTCAGCGCCACTTCCTCCCACCCCTTCTAACTATCTTATGTGGTCTTCCCTTCCCTCAACCCTCTCCCCATATACTCACTGAACAAACAAAGAAGAAAGACACGGCACATAATAGGCTGTGACATTGAAGCTCAGTGAATACACTATGTTTCAGGTGGAGCTCTTCCTTAGGTATCTATCTATCCCCATATACTCTCTCTGGGAGCCTGAAAGTCCCAGCAAAGGCAGGGTGCTTCCAACTGTGCCTCCACACACATGTGATTGCAGGTCACCATGCTACTACAGCAGCCAAGACAAACACACCGACATTTGGGAAGGGTTTGATGTTTGTGCCAATCACCCATTCCATTGCTGCTGATTGGAGGGGAGGCATGGTTGTTATAGCTAAAAATCCCCCCCCATACATGTCATGGTGGGAGATGTTATTGTGGTGGTGTGACATGGTGGGGGAAGCAGTAATGTTAGAGGGATGAGGGGTTCCTAGGATGAAGGTGGCTGTGATAAGGGGAACCAAAGGAACTCAGCATAGATGGAATGATCATGTTTCCCCCAAAGTTGAAGACTCTTGGGGGTAAGTAGGAGGGTAGGGGATTTGTATTAAAGTCTATGACCAGTCTCTATTGCAGTTCACACTCATTATAACGCATGTGTTATGCAACTGACCACTGTGAACCCAGCCTGAGGCTGGATTCACAGTGGTCAGTTGCATACCACGCTTGTTATACTGAGTGGGAACTGTAATGGAGACTGCATGCAGCGAGATAAAAAGACCCTATCAGTTACAATGCATTACTGTGAACAGGTTCATAGAACTGTATGGGCAGTGAGTTGACTCGCAAAATTATTCTGCAATGCAATTGAGCACTGTGAACTAGGCCTCACATAAAGTGCTCACATAAAGTGTACCTGAGGTGACATGATGAAATAGACAGGTGTATGTACAGTACTTCAGTGGCTTCCCCGATACTCCATAACCCCTCCGCTGCCAGCCAGGATCCTCTCTAATGTTCATGCGCTTCCACTCTGAGCAGGTGCCAATGGGTTCACGCCTGCACAGTAGTATGGTGCCAGTGCCACTTGTGCACAAAGAAAAAAAGTCATGCATGAGCGGCTCTGTGCTACTGGCCACAGCGTAGGGACTGCTTATGCCTGTGCTGTGCGGCTGTGTTGGTACACAGAAATCAGTGCGGCCCTGAGTCAACGTATAATGTCATAAACTGTTTAGAGGCTCCAAGCACAGGTGGGATGTAGGAAGACTGGGGGGCATACATCAAGGGCACAGGCGCGGGGTATAGCCAACATTTTATAATATTGTCTATGGTTCAGTCCACAATACATGCATTTGCAGAACGCAATCTGAAGTCCGGGCTGCGGTCCGGGCTCCGGTTTTCAAAAATCTGGATGTAAATGGATAAAAAACGGATCTGTGCTGCATTTTTGCAGCACGTTTCCAGTCCATTTACGATTTTAAAAACGTTCCGTGGCCATGGGTGGGAGGGCCGTGACACGGCGAGCGGTGGAATGCAAGGAAGTAAGTGAGTTCCCCACTCGCTGCTGGATTGATTTTAAAAGAAACTAGCTGGAGTGGGAGCGGGGAAGGGGGGACCCAGGTGAGGGGGTGGGGTCCGACCCCCCTCCCTACCACTGTGCCCACTGCCCCTCTTCCTGCCTGCTACCCCCTCCAGCATGGCGGCCCCCTCCCCACCCACAGACAGGGCTGGAACACTGCAAATGTATCCGTTTCTGTGTCCAAAGCTGTCTGTCTAGAGGGAGATCCGTTTTTGCATTGCTTTTCACTACCCCTCCATGTATCCGGGGTCCTTGAAATACCTGCAAATCTGGACTCTCCGTTCAGTTTTTCAAACCGGATCCCCCGGAACGCCCATGGATCTTTTTTAAAATGTGTGAAGATGGCCGCTATTTTTAACATTGGTATCCGTGGTTCCGGTTTTGGTCCAGGACAAAAAATGGAGCCATGGATAAGTTTCATATACAAGTGTGAACCGACAATATATACATATTTTTTTGTTTCTTCATGTAATAAAATCTGAAAATAATGTCTATAACAATGATAACAAAAATGTAGGTACAATTGTAATAACTATAGTAAAACATTGGTAAACATTACCGCTATTGTACTACAACTAAACTTAACCCTACTTACACTCAGAACCCTCTCTCTACCTATCCCTAACCTTTAGGCCACCAGGTGGTGCCTAACCCTAAGACTCCCCTGGTGGTGCCTGACCCTAAGACTCCCCTGGTGGTGCCTAACCCTAAGACCCCCCCCCCTGGTGGTGCCTAAATCTAAGGCCCTGTTCACAGTGGTCAGTTGCATTGCAGAATAATTCTGCATGTCAACTGATTTCCCATACAATTTTATGGTCCTGTTTACAGTAACGGATTGCATTATTCTAACTCGCTGCATGCATGCTTTGTATTAATGTCTAGGGCCAGTCTCCATTACAGTTCACAGGCATTATAATGTGTGAGTTATGCAACTGACCACTGTGAATCCAGCCTAAGACTCCCTTGGTGGTACCTAACCTTAAGGCTACATTCACAGTGCTCCGTTGCGGTGCGTCATGACGGAGGTTTTGTAACGTCGGAAATCGCACATCAATGATCAGTCAATGCGACGTTCAGAGTGCACGCGGTGCGATGCGCGTCAACGAGGTACGTAAAAATAACGGCGATCCTGCTCTGCGTTTATGCAAATTTGTCGTTGACGCGTTCAATGTTAACCTATGGTAACGCTTTCCTGTTCAAAGTGGTTGGCTGAATGTTATGACGTTGTAGTTAGTGCACATGCGCATTTAAATACAAATCATGTGTTGTCAATTTTATGTTACCTGTTGTAGGTATAATGAGGCGGAGTTAGCCTCATGAATGGAATAGTTTTGTGCTATTTGGAGATGGCAGGCCGCAAGAAAAAACTTGCTATAGATATAGATGACCTAATAAGTAGGGTGCAGACGCACCCCGAACTATATGATCAGACCCATTCTCGTTTTAAGGACAATGTTAACAAGAAGAAAATTTGGGAGCAGATAACAGCTGCCTTCTATTCTGATTGGGATAGCCAGGAAAATAAGGATCAAAAAGGTCAGTATATAACTAGTCCTGTAAGTTTTTTGTATATTTTTGTTATATTTTCCGTTGATTGTTTCAAGTTTGTATAGACTGAGCGTGGCTTGATGGCGTAATCCCTGTGTTAATGAGTATGTAATGTTATAATTGTCAAAAACAGATGTGTAATGTTTAAATTTTGAGAACGTGAGGATGTGTCCGGGTCACCTACCACGTGTATATTGTACGTAGTATTATGGTTTTTTATTTATCGTATGGAATTTTTAGATCGCACCCACGTTTGGATCGCATACAAACTATGATGTTGAATTCGTAAGTAAGGTAGCGTATTTTGTTTATAATGTGTTTAGTTTTTTGTTTTTTTTGGTAACATGTGGTGCTTTTCAATGCAATGGCACCTTTTTTTTGTCCTCTTTGAAAATTTTATTAATAAACAAAAAAACACACAACTTGCTAACTAGCGTAACTTTTTTTGAACATAAAAACATTGTAACATGTTGGAACTATAACTACTCATTTCTGTGCTCATCAGGATGCAGCTCTGCATACATTATTTGCACCCACACCACGATAGAATGCATTGTGCGCAACAGGAACAAGTATTCGCTTCTGCTGATGTAATAATTGTTGGCATCTGTAAAAAACAAAACACAAAATAAATTTAAAATCTCAGTGTGATTATGAAAAGGTTTCAAACATGTGCCTTTGTAGTCCTTTGCCCTGAAAGTTAATAATCATTCTTTAATTCCAACAGTTCAGCAGCTTAGTCTGTAAGTGCATAGTGTACTGCATAATAAGCTGTGATGTCTCCTCTCCCCTACACTCCATTGGTTTGCCTGCACATGTGTCCTATACACTCACCATAGTGTCCCCAATCTCAAAACACATGTATTGTGATGACACACTACATGAGGAGAGTCACCTTTCAAGGGAGGCGAAAACTGGATTATTGCACAGTCACTGTATTATAGAGGGGAGGTTTTAGGCCAGCTTCTAGTGCCCTATACTCAGCCTTTACACACTGCCCTGTGAAAGCACAGGAGTGTGTCATGTTGACATAGGTGCAGAGGGGATAGATGAAGGCTCAAAGGGGTACCTAAGGAGGCACAGTGAGACATAGTTAGGAACAGAGGTTTCAACACATAGCCAGATCATCCACAAGTCAACATTGGCAGGTGCCTATTCCATGAAGTGTTTTCATGGCCAGAGTTTATGTGCACATACAAAAAATTCTGTATCCAATAGCTTGTTATGAAGTGTGTGTCAAACATGCATAGTTGTGTTTGGCAACATTTCACAATAATCTATCTGTGGTTGCACAGGGGGTCAGAGATGGCAAAAGGGGACACAAGGACACACAAAGAGGCATACAGTGAACAATATGGAGGCACAAGAGGAAATACTTTAATGTACAAACCACGTCACAGGCAATACATAATGGTGGTTTACTGGCTTGGTTTGTGGTCTGGCCTTAAAAAGGGGCATGCTTCCCAGCAGCAATAGTGTGAAATCACCAAGTGAGTTGTCCTTGGTGTGGCTTAAAAATATTATTATTGTGATTAACTCACTTCCATCGGTTATGGTGTTGCTCCCTGATTGTTCATTTTCACGACGTGATGTCTGAGGCTGTGGTGGGACATCTGTTGCCTGTTCAACTACATCATCCAAATCCAGTGGCAATGTATCAGCTGAAGAATTTACGGAAGGTGCAGGGCTTGGTGAAAATGCCATTGTAGAGTTGTCACTGGAGGAAGAGGTTGGGATATGTGGTGGTGGTGTGTCAGGTGGTGGTGGAGTTTGAGTATGTGGTGGTGTGTCAGGTGGTGGTGGAGTTTGAGTATGTGGTGGTGTGTCAGGTGGTGGTGGAGTTTGAGTATGTGGTGGTGTGTCAGGTGGTGGTGGAGTTTGAGTATGTGGTGGTGTGTCAGGTGATGGTGGAGTTTGAGTATCTGGTGGTGTGTCAGGTGGTGTAGTAGTTCTGGCAGCTGTTGCTCTGGTCATTAGATGAATGTCTTGCTGTCTTTGCAGACGACGTGTCCTGAGGCGTCTTCGTTCCTCTGTATGACAATACAACATGAATGTTAAAGTACACAGCAATGGGAATGAAGATTTCCATTTGTTTATCATTTTGCCAAAATGAATAACTCATAGTGGTATATTTACCCTGTCTATATTCCTGCTTCATTTGTTCCAGCCACTCTACGTCCCTTCTTTTTAGGTCACACCAACGTTTCACAATAGAGCTGATGGAGTGAAGCTTGAAATAATTACGCAAGAATAGTGCCTGCAGGCTAAGCAGAACACGATGCTTCTGATACCTGCTCCTCATGAGGTCATAATTGTTGCGAAACATGGTCTGAAAATCAAGAAAAAAACCTAATTCAGCCATCTCTAAGATATCATGTTATAATTAGACAATACATTTCACCAACAATAGAAGCACTGGTCCCTCTAAAGTCGCTAACATCCTATTGCAGCTGAGGCCTCATTATATGTATTGGCATGTAAAGAAGGCACATGTTAATGATCATATCTGTAATAGTAAGGTGAGGTCATAAAATGTATTGTGACATTCAGCCATTATTGTAAATAATCCTGTTACATGACAAAGTGAACGTGAATGCCTACCAAATATTATAAGGTATGGGATGGGTGTGGGATGTGGTATGAAGTAGAAAGTGCACTTACTTTGGCTAAAATTTCTTTCTCCTCCTCGCTGAAGACTGCTGGTGGCATCTTGCTCAAGGCGCGGTCTGTGTGCGTCTACACATAACAGGATAAGCGTCTAGACGCACTGTTAAACCTCATTGGATCACATGACGGCACGCTTTAGCGCCACTCAGAGACGTCTTAAAGTAGCCGCACTCTTTCGAGTTGTATGCGGTTGTTAAGTCGCATAATGAATACGATAGCATAGAAAATATTACTACTGCTTTTGAGTGGAATATAAGCAATGCTTATAAAACATTACAATAACATGGTGTATGTATTGTGCCTATCAGAGCTAAATGTATTTATCTGTGTAAGTTTCGCATATCACTTATTACAAATATGTATGTAACTGTCTAATACATACATATAGGGCTTGATTCACAAAAGAGTGCTAACAGTTAGCACTCTTTTGAGAATAAAGCCCATAGTGTATTGGCTGTGCTATATTCTTAATTTATCTGTTGTTTTGCAAACTGGCATAATTATTTGGCCATTTGCTGAAATGTTTTACTAAAAATTGTTACATGTTCCACATTTCTAACAGTAAATGACACCTAAAAGACGCACTTCACGCAGCTTTATCCAACATTTTGGGAATTGTGTGATAATGTACCTCATGGTAAAAATCGAATTGTAAATTGACAAAGGTGTTATGGATGTTTTCCCACTTTTAACAATAACACCTTCCATAAATGTACAGTATACCACCTTAGTGACTTCATAAATCGATTTTACACATCAGATACTTTATCTAGCTTAGGATATAGTGTTTGATAACGCTTATTGAGTTAAAGGTATAGTGATCATAATTATATATGTTTTTAACATGTTATATAAATGATTTACATGTTTGCTATGCATATAATGATTTATTCTTATATGTATATTTCAGTCCTTGAAATGCGAGATCGTTGGAAAGCTGTGAAAGATAACTACAAAAGAGAGATAGAAAAGGAGAAATGTGCAAAAAGTGGAAGTGGACCAGCCTATGTGAGCAAATATTGCCACTTTCAGCAGCTGGAATTTCTACGTCCTACCTTTGATGGAAGACAGTAAGTGTGATAAGACACAGCTTTTAATTGTGCTTATATATATATTTTTCCACGAAGTGTAGTTGCTAATGTTTTTTCCAGCTTCTGGGGCAATTTTGTGCCACTAGGGGCCCACAGGCCTACATTTTGTCTGTATGCTACAATCCAACATCAGTGTACATGTTTGTAATAGTGGTCATCATGTGTTAAATTTCAATCTCCTCTGATTACATAGGTCAGATGTTAATGTCACAATTTTATACTGTGAGTTCGATGTATCTTGATTTACAGTGTTTGTCTGGCACATTTGAATATATGGCCTCTAATAAAAGCAGCATACATATGGCAGTACTTATGATTACATATCTTACATATATATGTAATAATAAAGCATTGTATTTTTTCTTTGTGTAGGACTGAGGATAGCTTCCAAATTGATGCATTGGAGACAGAGAGCAGCCACACTCAAGATGGAATGTCACAAATGGACACACTAGAAGCTGCACCATCCACAAGCCAAAATGCCCCTACTGGACGAAAGAGATCTCGTGAGTTAGTTGGACCGGGAAAAAATGTGGATACCAATATGTTTTATGCTTTTCAACAATTGATGGAAAGATGGAAGCAGAGCCAAGAGCAGATGTCACCTATTCAAAAATTGGCCAATAGTCTGGTTACATATATGGAGAAAGTCCCTGAAGAATCACTACCATTCATGCATAAAGAAATTCTTGATGTTATTATTAAATACCAACACAATACAAGTATAAACAGTCACAGCCAAGACCAACACATTAATACAGTATGTGAAGATTCCCAACCTCCATCTATACATTCCCAACATCCATCTATACATTCCCAACCTCCATCTATACATTCCCAACATCCATCCATACATTCCCAACCTCCATCTATACATTCCCAACCTCCATCTATACATTCACAACATTCATCTATACATTCACAACCTCCATCTATACATTCACAACCTCCATCAGCACATTCACAGCATCCATCAGCACATTCACAACATCCATCTATACATTCACAACCTCCATCTATACATTCACAACCTCCATCTATACATTCACAACCTCCATCTATACACTCACAACCTCCATCAGCACATTCACAACATCCATCTATACATTCACAACCTCCATCAGCACATTCACAACCTTTGGCTAAAAGTTATGCCGCCACTCATCCATACGGTTCTTCACAACAAATACATGCACAACAAAGACAATTGCCATATTACAAACAAAATCATCCTGAACATATTACACAACACTATATTCCTAACAATGAACACAATCAGACACAACCACACCCTCAGCCATTTAACTCTCAAATGCCATCACAAACAACAAGCTGTATTGAAGAAACATCATCTCAGGAATCTCAATTTTATTAAATAATTTTCATGGTAATTATAATGTGATTTGATTTGACAGTGTCATAATGAATGTAAATATGTTACTTTGGTTTATTTGGGTACCCTGTTGTAGCATTGTTAAGACCTCAAATAAGGCCTATAATGCTGCACACATTTAAAACAATTAACATGAAAATAAACCCATTTCAAACGTTCATTGTGTCAAGATTTTTTATTTTTAATATGTAATACTTTACCCTACAATTACAAACTATAAGGACTACTTACACATCAATGAACTTTCAATCAGTGTGTTTACATAAATTCAAATAAAATGTCCTATTGTGGTTTTAAACTATTTGAACAACTACTCATCTTGCCATGCAACATATCCGTCAGGGCTTACAAAATATTGTGCCATAGAATTGCGCATATTTAGAGCATCAGAGGTGCCACGTGGGGGGTTTGCTGTCACATCTTGCATAGCACAAACCTGTGGGTCATCTGGTCTACCACCTTCTCTTTGCCTAACAAAGTTGTGTAGACAACAAGCTGCTTTTATGACAGCAACAGCATTTGGCAAATCAAGCTGAATAGGTGTGTGTAGAATCCGCCATTTGCTTACCAAAATGCCAAAGGCACATTCAACAACACGCCTTGCCCGGGTTAGGCGTTTGTTAAAAATGGTGGTAACATCATTAAGACCTCGTGATGGATAAGGTCTCATCATATGAGGACCAAGGCCAAAAGCCTCATCTCCCACCAATGTATATTGGTAAGCTGGTTCTGCTCGTCTTGGCCATGGTTTGGGAGGTGGAAAACCCAAAAGACCTGCTTCCATTCTTTGATAAAAATTTGAATGATGGAAAATAAAGGAATCACAGGAGCTGCCATAAGAACCAACATCAATATAAATGAAATTACTGTTTACATCAGCAATAGCCAAAATAACTAAAGAAAAATAACGTTTATAATTATAATATCGGCTCCCAGACTTGGGAGGCATAATGATGCGCACATGTTTGCCATCAATGGCTCCCAGACAATTTGGAAAATCAGCTATGTCCCAAAAACCATCCGCTATCCGTTGCCATGTGCTTTGATCAGGTGGGGCCATGTAAATTGGAGCCACTCTCTTCCAAATTGCCTTACAGGTGTCTCGAATGATGTAAGCTATTGTGGATTTGCCCAGACGGAAAGAATAATGTAGGGAAGCAAAAGACTGGCCCGTAGCCAGATATCTGTAATACAAAATAACGAAACACACACCATTACACATCAATGTTTCAAAATTTAGAACACTATACAACAACCTTGTGAAAGCACTCATTATAAAGAGATTCATAATGGTTTTTACATTGTACAACCACAAAAATATCCTTGAACAAGGATTACCACACAAAAATTTACTTACATTACACACTGGTCTGTAAGTATCAACAACACCAAACATATTGTATTTACATTCAACAGACATTAACTTATAGGTATTAATTGAAAGGATATTATACATCTTCATGAGTCTTGTTTGATGAAGCCTTGCAAGACTACAATAGTTATATTTGCAGACAAATAAAAACATATTGACAACACTATTAAAATATTAACATGTGTTCGATAGATAATCATACTACTTAGGAGCCCTTGCTTACACATGTCACATGCATTTTTGAGAAAAACAACACTTTGACAATATAGTTGCTAAGAACGTTTACACGAAATAACACATTTTTAACATTCACATAACTATGCCAAGTACATTATATAGAGATTTATTAACATCATACCTCAATGTCACCAATAGTTTCTCCTCTGCTGAGATAGAAGGTCTGAAATTGACATTTTCTTTGGTAATATCAACACGAATAAGCTCCAAGAGATGTTGAAAGCTAATGTGAAAATGAAAAACACATTTAATAGGGGCTCACACACTAAATTACAGCAAACATTGGCAATTGTTAGAAAAATAACTACTCACCTTGCTATTGACATGCGGGTAAAATTAAAAAAACTTCTCAGGATCAGCTATCAGATCAGGGTACAAAACTCCAAAATAGCCCTTCTCAACCCTTTCTTCTAGGAGAGGATGTACCCAATACCTCCTCCTCCTCCTCTGCCTTTGTAAAAGGCGCATAAAAAATAATAAACAACCACCACCAAACATTTGCTCATCTATGCTAGCGCACATACTGACTAACCAACTTCACCTACACCTCCGATTTTTCAAACATACAAATGCTCATTTATAGTTGTAAATGTGCGACACAAACGTCGCATATTATGATGCTATTTTGATTGTTGTGCCTCCGTTAAATCGCATGCTAACGTTACCACTTTACTTGCTATTTAGCGTTGCGTTTTAGCCACGTTGTGTAACAGCGCAACGCGCGTTGGCACTGTGAACCTAGCCTTAGGCTGGGTTCACAGTGGTTAGATGCATAATGCAGGTGTTATAAGGAGTGTGAATCACAATGGAAACTGGACATAAACTATAATACAAAGCCTGCATGCAGGAAGTTAGAAAAACACGATTGTTACTGTGAACAGGCTCATCCAATAGTATGGGCAGTGAGTTGACATGCACAATTATTCTGCTGCGCAACTGAGCACTGTGAACCTAGCCTAAGGCTGGATTCACAGTGGTCAGTTGCAAACCATAGGCCTCTTGCACACTACAAGCAATTCAGATTCAGATTCCGCTTTTTAATCTGTTTTTACTTCCGATTCAGATTCAGATTTGCAGTTTGCTCCTTGCACACTGCAAATCTGAATCTGAATCGGAGGTAAAAACTGATTAAAAAGCGGAATCTGAATCTGAATTGCTTGCAGTGTGCAAGAGGCCTAACACATGTGTTAAAATGAGTGTGAACTGCAATGGAGACTGGACATAGACTTTAATGCAAAGCCAGCATGCAGCAAGTTAACATAATGTGATCCGTTACTGTTACTGCCCATAGAATTGTATGGGCAGTAAGTTGACATGCAGAATTTTTCTGAGCACTGTGAACCTACCCTTAAGTTATGTTCATAGTGCTCAGTTACGTTGCGTCATAACTGAGTTTTTTTTATGGAGAAAATCGCACAGCAATGAAAATTGAATGCGACGTTCACAGTGCATGCAGTGCGATGCGTGTCAATGGGGTAAATAAAAATCATGTAGATCCTTCTCTGCGTTTATGCAAATATATGCGTTGATGCACTCAATGTTAGTGTATAGGAACGCTGGCATGTTTGAATATTTGTATTGCGTCACACTATGTTACAGGCATAGCACATGCGCAAATCTGTTTTTTTAAAAAGGTGTAGCTTTAAAATCTTAAATGAGTGACACAAACGGCGCACACCTATGATGCAATTTTTATTGTTATGTCTCCGTTACATTGCATGGCACCGCAACCACATAACTTGCTACTTTGGGTTGCGTTTTATCTGCGTTGGGTAGCAATGCAACGCGTGTCTCCACTGTGAACCTAGTCTAAGACTCCTCCACCGGTGCCTAACCCTAAAATTCGCTTTCTGACGCCTAACCCTAACCCCCTTTATACGCTACAAAAAAAAAATGTTAATACAGGAAACGTTATTTAACAAAATTGTAACTCGCAAAGCAAATTTCAAAATGCTATAAAAAGTTAACATGGTAATTTACAAAATATCAAAACAAACAAAAAAAAATGATATAAAAAGTTAAAACGATATCTTAGAAGTTATCAAAATGAAAAAAAAAATGGTATAAAAAGTTAAACCTATAATTTACAAATTACCAAAACAAAATTTAGTGGGTGCCCTAATTTCTTCTTTCGTGCCCAATAGCCAATATTTTGCGTTAACACCTATTGGGTGCTCAAATAGTCAATTAGCCCGATGGGCCCTTCTTTCCTGATTCCGACCGAGGTGCCTCCAAAGGTTTCCTTCCACTTAAAGAGAAACTCCGACCAAGAATTGAACTTTATCCCAATCGGTAGCTGATACCCCCTTTTACATTAGACATCTATTCCTTTTCACAAACAGACCATCAGGGTGTATGTGAAGGTTAGCAGAGTTACCGCCGCCGCAAGCGGTAGCAGGGCGGCGGTTTCTGCGTCTCAGCCGGCAGTTTCCACCGCACAGTCATGTTCCTACATGCTGCCTCAGGGCAGCAGGGATACCGTCGCCACGGCCGGTGGCATGGCGGCGGCTCCCGCGACCCAGCCGGCAGTTGCTCTCTCTCATGTTAACACAGACTCTGGCCAGAGCCTCTCTGACACTCAGAGGCTGAGGCTTACGCGCGCGCGGGCAAAGCGACAGGACCTTTATGCAAGTAGAAGGGCTGTCAGCTGACCAGGCCGGTCAGCTGACTCCATTCACCCTTCTGATTGGCTGAGTGACTGGGACGAAGCTGGGGAGCACTCCCAGTATATATAGGACCTGTATGCCAGTCATTCCATGTCTGCTGTTGCGAATAGAATATGTGCTAGCTCTCAGACCTTAGCTAGATCCAACAGTGTGCCAGAACCGGCAGGAGCTGGGAGTCCACACGCTGGGAGTCAGTTTCTTGATAGCTTAAAGTACCAATTGCATTGTTTATCTGTTATGACCTCTTGCTTGCCTGATTACGCTCTAGTCTTCTGATTCTGTACCTTGCCTTTCTGATCTCGTTACAGCTGTTTCCAACTTCCAAAAAAGCATGCAGCAGCTACATCACCTGCCAACAGTAAAATTGTCACCATGTAATAAATGTGAGAATGTAAATTAGGGATTTATAAGATTTTACAATGGGCAAACACTGACTAAATCATTTATACATAATTATTGTAAAAATGAAGTAAATTATTTTCACTGGAGTTCCTCTTGACCTATATCCATGACTTATATGCTCTCAAATACCTGCGCATTCTGTCTATACATATCATGTACATTGAACCATGATGCGTTTTATACCTGAAAAATGTTTGTTAACGTTATTCTTAGGGATGGGACGAATCCACAATTTCTTCGAATCCGAATCCGGATCCGAATCTAAAAAAAATCCCGAATCCCGAATCTAACGAATCCTGCACATAAAAATTGTGCGATCTGTGGTATAGTTGCCCGCAGTATAGGTACCCAGGCATAGGTAGCGAGGTAAAGGTGCCTTCAGTATAGCTAGCTAGGTATGGGTGCCTTCAATATTGGTAGCTTTCAGTATAGGTAGCAAGGTATAGGGGCCTTCAGTATAGGTAGCAAGGTTTATGGGCCTTCAGTATAGGTAGCAGGGTATATGGGCCTTCAGTATAGGTAGCAGGGTATATGGGCCTTCAGTATAGGTAGCAGGGTATATGGGCCTTCAGTATAGGTAGCAGGGTATATGGGCCTTCAGTATAGGTAGCAGGGTATATGGGCCTTCAGTATAGGTAGCAGGGTATATGGGCCTTCAGTATAGGTAGCAGGGTATATGGGCCTTCAGTATAGGTAGCAGGGTATATGGGCCTTCAGTATAGGTAGCAGGGTATATGGGCCTTCAGTATAGGTAGCAGGGTACATGTGCCTTCAGTATCGGTAGCAAGGTATAGGGGCCTTCAGTATAGATAGCACAGTACATGTGCTTTCAGTATTGGTAGGTAACTAGGTATAGGGGCCTTCAGTATAGGTAGCAGGGTATATGTGCCTTCAGTATAGGTAGCAGGGTATATGTGCCTTCAGTATAGGTAGGTAGCTAGGTATTGGGGCCTTCAGTATAGGTAGTAAGGTACATGTGCCTTCAGTGTAGGTAGGTAGGTAAAGGGACCTTCAGTATAGGTAGCAGGGTATAGGGCCTTAAGTATAGGTAGGTAGGTATGTAGGTAGGTAGGTATAGGGGCCTTTAGGTAGGTAGGTAGGTAAAGGGACCTTCAGTATAGGTAGCAGGGTATAGGGCCTTAAGTATAGGTAAGTATGTAGGTAGGCAGGTATAGGTGCCTTTAGGTAGGTAGGCACGTATAGGGGGCCTGTAGGTAGGTAGGTAGGTAGGTATTGAGGCCTGTAGGTAGGTATAGTGGCCTGTAGGTAGGTATAGGGGCCTTTAGGTAGGTAGGTAGGTATAGGGGCCTTTAGGTAGGTAGGTACGTATAGGGGGCCTTTAGGTAGGTATAGGGGGCCTTTAGGTAGATGGGTATAGCGGCCTGTAGGTAGGTAGGTAGGTAGGTAGGTATAGCAGCCTGTAGGTAGGTAAGGATAGTGGCCAGTAGGTAGGTAGGTAGGTAGGTATAGTGGCCTGTAGGTAGGTAGGTAGGTATAGCAGCCTGTAGGTATTTAGGTAGGTAGGTAGGTATAGCAGCCTGTAGGTAGGTAAGGATAGTGGCCGGTAGGTAGGTAGGTAGGTACGTATAGTGGCCTGTAGGTAGGTATAGTTGCCTGTAGGTAGGTATAGTGTCCGGTAGGTAGGTAGGTATAGGTGCCTTTAGGTAGGTAGGTATGTATAGGGGGCCTGTAGGTAGGTGGGTAGGTAGGTAGGTATTGAGGCCTGTAGGTAGGTATAGTGGCCTGTAGGTAGGTAGGTATAGGGGCCATTAGGTAGGTAGGTAGTTAGGTAGGTATGTATAGGGGCCTTTAGGTAGGTAGGTATAGGGGCCTTTAGGTAGGTATAGGGGCCTTTAGGTAGGTATAGGGGCCTTTAGGTAGGCAGGTAGGTGCGTATAGGGGGCCTTTAGGTAGGTATAGGGGCCTGTAGGTAGGTAGGTATAGCGGCCTGTAGGTAGGTAGGGATAGTGGTAGGTAGGTAGGTAGGTAGGTAGATAGAACCCCCCTCCCCCGCCAACCCCCCCACGGCCCCCTCCATCCCCCGTGCCTCCTCCGCTCACCCCTGCATAATCTACTCACCTTTCCCGTGGAGCGCAGAGCGGCAGACCTCTTCGTTACTTCCCTGTTCCCTCTAGTGGCCGGACCGGCTCTTACTAATGACGTCATTGTAAGAGCCGGTCACTAGGGGGAACCAGGAAGTCGGCGAGAGGTCTGCCGCTCTGCGCTCCGCTATGGATAGGTGAGTGGATGCGGGCAGGGGGGGCGAGCGGATGAGGCGCGGGGGGGTCGGAGGAGGTCGGAAGAGGACGAGTGCAAGCGGCGGATGCGCGGCGATGCGGCGTCGGGATTCGGCGGATTCGTATAGTGGAAAATGGCGTCGGGATTCGAATCCACGAATCTCGAATATTTCCTAATATTCGAGGGATTCGTGGATTCGCCGGATTCGTCGTCCCACCCCTAATTATTCTTTTAAATTCAATTAAAAACTTTTTGGAAAAAAAAATAGTTCAGTTTACGTTTGAGATATTTCTGACAGTCTTGCAAGTTTAAAATGTGCTACTTGTTGTATTTTTTAATGAATCATATTAAAACATTGTATTACAAATAAATATTTCATATAGAATGCAGCCACATTACTCAGTGTGCAATTTTCAGCTCTTGAGCAACAAAGCACAGCAGTAGCTAAGTGCCTCCAGGCTCCTGTCTGAATATTCCCTTTAATGGCCAGAATTCTGTGCATTTACTTAGCACAAAACTGAACTAAAGTCAAAGAGGAAAAAAAAAAAAAAAAAAGAATTTAAGCTACAAAATACCTTTAGAAGGTAATAGGCATCTGCTCCATTTACATACTGGAAATCCCAAAATTGCTGGCGTGCCTAACTAATGAGGACAACAGGCAAAGCCCACTGCTGACAGTTAGCAGTACATACATTTAGTGCCCATTCACACTTGAGCGTTTTGTCGGCGATTTCGGCAAAACACTAGCGCTTTTCAAAGAGCTAGTGTAATTAAAGTCTATAGGCCCATTCTTACTTGGGCAATTTGCGCTAATTGCCACAAATCGTCCAAAAACGCAAAACGCAAATGCGTCACCTGCACCATTTTCAGGTGATTTCCCGGCGATCGCGTTTCAGTGCTATAGAAGCGCTAAACGCTGGCCAAAAAATCGTCAAGTGTGAACGCAGATTTTTGGCGTTAATCAACAAGAATCGCCAGAGCACAACGCTAGCAAAAGCGCTAGCGTTTTGCTAACAGCAAGTGTGAATGGGCCCAGACATCTTCGGCCTGGAACCCACTAGGAATGACTGCAGCACTTTAAAATTGCTACAGCAAAGCATTCCTAAGGTGATTGCCATCATGTTTCCCAACGCTTAGAATCGCTGTACAGTGGTTCCGATTAGCGGTTTGCGCTTATTTTTTTAATAAACTTTATTTTACTTTGTTAAACTTTAGTATACTATTTATTATACTTCAGATATCCGGCTTCTGTCCGTAGCTAAGGTGCTTTTCTAGGACCAATCAGAAAAGCGCCTGGGCTGTGACCTCTTCTGCAAGGGGGCGGGGCTACAGGTGGAAGCCGGAAATATGGACATAAGCATAAATAACTTTATTTACATTTCTAATTGCTCGCCCCACAAATCGCTGCAAAATCACTTTTCAAAGTAACAAGTCTGGGTTATTTGACTAGTGATGTATTTCAGAATGGTCATGTGATCCTGCAATGACCTCCATTTATTGGCCAGAAAATGTGTTTCATAGAATATTTATGCTAAACAGAAGGGTGTCTATTTGTGGAGTTATTTAGTCAGAAAACTTCCGTTCAGCTTTAATTATCCATTAATTTGCATTGCGAGGTAATCTGATTTCACAGCAGCCATTAATTGATATTCATTTATTTTCCTTCAACTTCATTTTTTACCAGCTGAATTCACATTCCATAGGCAATTTTTCTTTTGTGTCTGATTAAACAAAAATAAAAGATCTCTTTACATGTGTAGCTACAATGACAGGCATGGGGCTACTCCAGAAGACAGTCTATTGCTATCAGCACAGAGAGGGTCAATGACATGCAAATCATTCTAACTTGTTTGCCAATTGGGCCAATAAAATCTACAGGAAGTTCATTTGATTGGTCAAATTCCATGCTGCACACAATTTAAATGCAATTTACCTGCAAGCTGGAATTCTTTGCATCTCAATGACCTTTCCTAAAAACGTTTTACAATTTAATTAGGCATTCTGCTCCCTTTGCTGTCTATAGACACTTTGCTTGGTGAAGTTTGTCTATAGACCATAATGAAAAGCTTGGAATTGATGGAATTCAATTTCTGACTAGTAAGTTCCCGAAAAAGTTATGTGATTATTATTTATTATGATTTAGTATTTATATAGCACCGACAAACAGAGTATATTGTCTAGTCATTGTCCCTCAGAGGGGCTCACAATCTAATCCCTACCATAATCATAAGTCTATATATGTATCGTGTAGTGTATGTGTCGTAGTCTAGGGCCAATTTGAGGGAGAAGCCAATTAACTTTTCTGTAGGTTTTTAGGATGTGGGAGGAAACCGGGGTGCCGGAGGAAACCAATCCAGACATGGGTAGAAATAGTGTTGGGCGAACATTGTTCGCCACTGTTCGGGTTCTGCAGAACATCACCCTGTTCGGGTGATGTTTGAGTTCGACCGAACACCTAATAGTGTTCGGCCAAACCGTTCGGCCATGTGGCCGAACTAAGAGCGCATGGCCGAACGTTCCCCGAATGTTCGGCTAGCGCTGTGATTGGCCGAACGGGTCACGTGGTTCGGACCCGAACGCGCTCTGATTGGCCGAACGGGTCACGTGGTTCGGGTAAATAAATACCCGATCCACGTCATTTCTCCGCCATTTGTCTGTGGGTTTAGCTTTGGGTAGGCAGGCAGAGTAGTTCTCTCTCCAGCCAGGCTAGCCAGGGTCCCCCCAGTCATTGTGTCGCTGCTGGGAACAGTAGTACACCGCTCACCCACACTATATAGCATTGTGTTTACTGCCACTCTGTGTACACTGCTCACCCACCACTGTATAGCATTGTGTTTACTGCCACTCTGTGTCTCTGCTGGGAACAGTAGTACACCGCTCACCCACACTATATAGCATTGTGTTTACTGCCACTCTGTGTACACCGCTCACCCACCACTGTATAGCACTGTGTTTACTGCCACTCTGTGTCTCTGCTGGGAACAGTAGTACACCGCTCACCCGCCACTGTATAGCATTGTGCTCTGTGTCGCTGCTGGGAACAGTAGTACACCGCTCACCCACCACTGTATAGCATTGTGCTCTGTGTCGCTGCTGGGAACAGTAGTACACCGCTCACCCACCACTGTATAGCATTGTGCTCTGTGTCGCTGCTGGGAATAGTAGTACACCGCTCACCCAACACTGTATAGCATTGTGCTCTGTGTCGCTGCTGGGAACAGTAGTACAACGCTCACCCACCACTGTATAGCATTGTGCTCTGTGTCGCTGCTGGGAATAGTAGTACACCGCTTACCCACCACTGTATAGCATTGTGCTCTGTGTCGCTGCTGGGAATAGTAGTACACCGCTCACCCACCACTGTATAGCATTGTGCTTTGTGTCGCTGCTGGGAATAGTAGTACACCGCTCACCCACCCCTGTATAGCATTGTGCTCTGTGTCGCTGCTGGGAATAGTAGTACACTGCTCACCCACCACTGTATAGCATTGTGCTCTGTGTTGCTGCTGGGAATAGTAGTACACCGCTCACCCACCACTGTATAGCATTATGCTCCGTGTCGCGGCTGGGAATAGTAGTACACCACTCACCCACCACTGTATAGCATTGTGCTCTGTGTCACTGCTGGGAACAGTAGTACACCGCTCACCCACCACTGTATAGCATTGTGCTCTGTGTCGCTGCTGGGAACAGTAGTACACCGCTCACCCACCACTGTATAGCATTGTGCTCCGTGTCGCTGCTGGGAATAGTAGTACACCACTCACCCACCACTGTATAGCATTGTGCTCTGTGTCACTGCTGGGAACAGTAGTACACCGCTCACCCACCACTGTATAGCATTGTGCTCTGTGTCGCTGCTGGGAATAGTAGTACACCGCTCACCCACCACTGTATAGCATTGTGCTTTGTGTCGCTGCTGGGAATAGTAGTACACCGCTCACCCACCCCTGTATAGCATTGTGCTCTGTGTCGCTGCTGGGAATAGTAGTACACTGCTCACCCACCACTGTATAGCATTGTGCTCTGTGTTGCTGCTGGGAATAGTAGTACACCGCTCACCCACCACTGTATAGCATTATGCTCCGTGTCGCGGCTGGGAATAGTAGTACACCACTCACCCACCACTGTATAGCATTGTGCTCTGTGTCACTGCTGGGAACAGTAGTACACCGCTCACCCACCACTGTATAGCATTGTGCTCTGTGTCGCTGCTGGGAACAGTAGTACACCGCTCACCCACCACTGTATAGCATTGTGCTCCATGTCGCTGCTGGGAATAGTAGTACACCACTCACCCACCACTGTATAGCATTGTGCTCTGTGTCACTGCTGGGAACAGTAGTACACCGCTCACCCACCACTGTATAGCATTGTGCTCTGTGTCGCTGCTGGGAACAGTAGTACACCGCTCACCCACCACTGTATAGCATTGTGCTCTGTGTCGCTGCTGGGAATAGTAGTACACCGCTCACCCACCACTGTATAGCATTGTGCTCTGTGTCGCTGCTGGGAACAGTAGTACACCGCTCACCCACCACTGTATAGCATTGTGCTCTGTGTCGCTGCTGGGAATAGTAGTACACCGCTCACCCACCACTGTATAGCATTGTGCTCTGTGTCGCTGCTGGGAATAGTAGTACACCTCTCACCCACCACTGTATAGCATTGTGCTCTGTGTCGCTGCTGGGAATAGTAGTACACCGCTCACCCACCACTGTATAGCATTGTGCTCTGTGTCGCTGCTGGGAATAGTAGTACACTGCTCACCCACCACTGTATAGCATTGTGCTCTGTGTCGCTGCTGGGAATAGTAGTACACCGCTCACCCACCACTGTATAGCATTGTGCTCTGTGTCGCTGCTGGGAACAGTAGTACACCGCTCACCCACCACTGTATAGCATTGTGCTCTGTGTCGCTGCTGGGAACAGTAGTACACCGCTCACCCACCACTGTATAGCATTGTGCTCTGTGTCGCTGCTGGGAATAGTAGTACACCGCTCACCCACCACTGTATAGCATTGTGCTCTGTGTCGCTGCTGGGAATAGTAGTACACCGCTCACCCACCACTATATAGCATTTCTGTACTGCCACTGTACTGCTGGATGTCAGCGTGTACTTTAAGGATAAGTGAAATGAAGAAGAAATCCTGTGAAAGAGGGAGGGGCAAAAGAAGAGTTGTTTCCCCTGACGGTTCACGTACAGGCCACAGTGGAGCACCGAAGAAAACCCACTCAATACCGCCCATGTTGTCCAGGAAATCAACCCTCACAAATCCAAAAGAACTGGACCAGATAATTAATTGGATGACCTCTCAAGCGTCCAGCAGTGGGTTAAGCAGCACCAGCACATCACGCACGAGGTCCGAGTCCTCAGCCAGTTACAAGGAGCCAGTGGGCACAAAGCTGACACAACCGGCAGCGATACCACGCACACAACTGCCAAATAACCAGTCCGAAGAATTTCCTCAGGACACAATGGGGTATTCTCAGGAGCTATTCCCAGCCCAACAAACTTCCACCTTTCAAAGGTCAATGGAACAGCCAGAAATGCTGTGCCCGGATTCACAACCATTTACTGTGGGAAATGCCCCGCGCACTGAAATGCAAGGCGAGTCCGAGGACTTTGAAACCCAAATCCCAGAGCAAGTTGGGCAGGAGGGGTTTCAATTGCAGGAGGTCGGCCGAGAGGATCTGGAAGACGACGTTGGAGTGAGCTGCGCAGAGGTTGTTCTGGGGAGCTCTACTCCACGGCGGTGGCCCACAATCACATATGACGAGTTTGAGGAGATGGAAGAGGAGGGTTTGGACAATGTGGACAAAGACCCAGATTTTGTATGTGAAGGAGAACATCGCCGTCGTAGCAGCACAGATGAGTCTGTTGAAGAACCCACTGCTGCACGAGTTCGCCTTGTGCCACAAGGTAGGCGGCGCGAAATTTCAGGCACCACAAGCGTGGAAGTTCAAGTGAGACGCAAAAGAGGCGCAAACAGAAATCGCCAGCAAGGCAGGTGCTCCAAAGTCTGGCCTTTCTTTGAAGACTGCAGTGAGGATGGTACCATGGTGATTTGCAAGGTGTGCAAGACCCGCCTGAGCAGGGGGAAAAATATTAACAACCTCTCCACCACCAGCATGACCCGCCACATGGTATACAAACATCCCACTCTGTGGGCAAATGCGGCAGGACAGGGTACCAGCAACACTGCCTCCCTTGGGGTCACCAGACCCTCCTCAGCAGCGGCAGTAGCCCAGCCATTGCGTGGTTCACAACAACATTCACAAACATCAGACGACGCTGACACTGTCACTTTCCGGAATAGTGCTCTTGAGGTCTCCCAGTCTTCATCAAACACAACAACCAACAGCCCTTCAGTGTGCAGCCCTACGGTTCAGTTGTCTGTCTCGGAGATGTTTGAGCGCAAGAGGAAATTGCCAGCAAATGACCCCCGGGCCGTGGCACTAACAGCCAGCATAGCCAAGCTTCTGACCTGCGAAATGCTGCCATATCGAGTGGTGGAGACAAACAGCTTCAAGGGCATGATGTCAGTGGCCATCCCACGTTACGTGGTTCCCAGCCGCTACCACTTTGCACGCTCTGCAGTGCCTGAGTTGCATGAGCACGTGGTCAGCAAAATAACCCGAAGCTTGAAGAATGACGTTGCCTGCAAGGTTCACCTCACCACTGACACCTGGACAAGTGCGTTCGGCCAGGGTCGATACATCTCCCTTACCGCGCACTGGGTGAACCTTGTGGAGCCTGGCAGCGATTCCTCACCTGCTACGGCGTGGGTGTTGCCCACGCTGCAAACAGCTGCACCGCCGTCCCTCCCACTGGATAACAACAGCAGCACCTACCTCTCTGACTCCTTCTCCTCCAAAGCTGTACCTCATCCGGAAACGCTAACTCAGCAGCAGTAGGATCGTGGAAGCAGTGCAGCACAGCTGTTGGCATGCGTCAGCAAGCGTTGCTGAAGCTGATCTGCCTTGGGGATAAACAGGAAGCAGCGTGTGTATCAGCTGCTATGCAGAGAGGAGACTGGCAGCGAGTCCTGCGATTGGAACCAGTGAGGTGAGTAGATGTGTATAACGCTTCCCTGTGCATTACGCTGCACCCGGCATCCCAGTGACCCGCCGCACACCCGCCGTACCGCGCGACTGCCAAGCGTGCACCCGCCATATTGCGCGACCGCCAAGTGCGCACACGCCGCACACCCGGTGTTCCGACGAAATAACCTACACGAAGCACCGGTCGCCCACTGACGCGCCACGCATCCGGCCACCCGCTCGGCCGCCTGCTCACATGCCGCCCGCTTGGCTCCCTGGTTCCATCCTCCTGTCTCTGTGTAGTGTTGTCCGTGCTGCGCAAATGTGCACAGCAGTTCAGCATGGACAACGCTACACAGGGACAGCGTGACGGACACAGGGAGATTATTCTAGAGGATATATCTAAAAAAAAAAAGGTAAATTATTGTGCATTGCTGTATTGCCATATGTGTGCTAGGTCTACTGATCATGCTGGCAAGATGTCGAAGAGAAATTTTGCAATTTTGCAATGCAAAATTTGGAATTAGTTCAGAATTTCATGCAACATGTCTGAATTTCGGTAGTGCAGTGCAGTAGGGTGCAGTGGGTTCCAACACAGTAAAGCACACCATTCTCTGCATTAATAGTGAGAGTGAGGCATTTGTTTATTGTACTGTATGCCTCACAGTTTGGTCACACTGCCACGTGGACGGTGCAACTTTTTGGCTCTGTTGCATTGCAGTTTGATCGAAACACAACTTACATAGTATGAAAGGGCTCACAAGCCTGTACACATGTAGTATAAAGGCCTGCCGGGCGGATCGCTCAAACTCACTCTTATCACGCGAACGACAGTCTGTACACACGCCCGATTTAGCGGGCGAACGACTGAACGACGGGTCGTTCAAACGACCCGTCGTTCGCAAAAAACGGACGTGTGTATGGGACTTAAGAGTTTACCTACACAATCTGTTCATAGTATTCACAATCTGCTGACCTTCAGGCTAGGAAAACAATGGAGCTTTGTGTTCCACATTTAACTGGAACACAACACATTGGAACAAGAAAGCAGTACCGCACATTACGGCCTCGTTGCATTACACATAGTGAAACGTACAGTCATATGAAAAGTATGCTTTACTGTGCCTGGTAATGCATGCATTTAGCGGTAACTCACTGCATGCAGTGCGCTGCCATAACCATGCGAACGCTGCATAGACTTATCATTGCAGTGGATTGAAATGCCTTCATAATGTTGCACCAAAGCATCCCGTTGTGAACCTAGCCTCATACTACATGGAGGAGGTAAAATTGGCCAATCCTTGTCCAATCAAAATTGAAGGTGTGTAGCAGGCTTTAGGGTGGTACAGTCATTTATGCAAAACCACAGCTATCTTTATCTTTTTTTTATCTAAGTGACAATTGTTGTATTTGAAGAGCAGAATACCGTTCATTGAATCTGGCTTTTTTAAAAAAAAAAAGTGCATATCCTTTAATGCTGCTCTACAAAATACCCTACTTGATCTTCTTGACATTGCTTTCTCACGTCTGAGCTATAAAACACAAATGTCAAACGTTAACTATGGTCTTATGTACTGTAATATCTGAGGTATACAGTATTACTGCATTCTCCAATCCTTGGTGCCTCCTGGAGGCAGACACATCTCGCATTAGAGGGGATTGGTGGGAGCAGTGGAGAACATATGAACTCTAAGGGGATCATTTATAAAAATCACACTAAGGTTCCCTTTCTTATTCGATTTTTTTTTTCTGCTCCTAATTCACATTCCCTAATTGATGCAATTTATAAAAGAAGAAATAAGCTTGCAGGGATGTGAATATTAACACAGAGGCAAATTAGAATTTCACATCAATGTCTGAAATGGATGAATATATCCTGTAGGTGGCACGTGGAGCCTTACTAGATTACAAGAATTGCGAGCATTAAAGTGGACCTGAATTCTTGCACAGAAGACAAGGAAAACACAGAAAAATCCACCATGTGTGCATTTATAGAGAACAGCCTAATTCTCCTTTATCTGCAAGTAATGAGCCAGTGTAATTTGAGCTGTCAGCTCTCTGCAGTGTCTTCCCAGTTCTGAGCTAATTTGTAAACATAGGAAGTTAAGCTTTTCAGTCTCCCCTGCACCAGAGTTCCTAGTGCCTGTTGACTCCACTGTTTCCATCCCATGTGCGCTAGTGACCTGAGTGTGCATGCACTCTATAATAAATCCCATTGTTCTTTATTAGCCCTGCCCTTACGGGCCGTGCCCTTATGATCCATGCCCTTACCAGAGCTGTCCCTAGACTAGAGCACTCTGCTCGTGCACTGCAGCAAGAAGGACAGTGCCCTAGTGCTTACATGACGAGGAGCTGGTTGACCTGGAAGTAGTTCCGGTGACCAGCGCCATTTTGAATAGATTAAGAAAACAAAACTTTGCATTAAAAAAAACCCACAAAAAAAACCCACACAAGCATCTAGCTAGCATCTGCTAGGTGATAGCTATAAAGTAAATATTTTATTTGGAGATATGCATTTGACTTTAGATTTCCTTTAAATCTCTCGCTAAGGCCAATCATTGGTTCATTGATTTAGACCAATAACAAAAATCTGCATACATGTGAAAAATGAGGACCCCTGTGGGTGAATATAAGGTGGCTTCTGGGGGTTTAGGGTCCTCTTCATTCTGTTAGAAAGGGAAAGAAAAAATAAAACCTGTACGTGGTCTTTAGAAAGAGAATTTATTTTTATTAGAGAAATTTACTTTCCTACAAAGGCAGATCTCCTATACAATAATGCAGAGAGCTATAAAACTTAAATTCTAATACTTTCCCACACAATCTAACACATAAACGGGGTCGGCTGGAGTTCTGCTTTAAATCAGAAGCTGCTCCTTTTAGTTCTCCAATGTACAAGACTTGTCAGCAGATTCAGGTCTGACTTCAGGCCTAATAAATACATTAGATTTAAAATAATAATATGACAAAATCACTTATAGAATCATATATTTTTGGTGGATGGAGGGGAAGAGGGGCCCGGGGTAATTATTTCTATATTTTGTCCTCTGTCTCTTTATTCTCCTGGGGGCTATCTCATTATTTATGAAGCTGACGTCTGATTCCATTTTAATGATAGGGTGTAGATAATTCATTTCCGCCAACTGTGGACAGCCAGAGAGAGGCCAATGAATCTACAGTGAAAATGAGCTTCATTAATTTGCTTTCTATTTCCAAGCTTTGATATGTTGGAGCTGGGGAATGTCTGAGTCTAGCTGAAATATGTCAGAGATTGCCTGTGATAAAGCATCTAGATCAACCGAACCTTCAATAGAAGCCTTGCAAGGCTAGAAAAGAAAAGGCCTTACACGAGGCAACAAATCACTGGATATAATTACACTTGGGTTTACTTTAAAACCTGAATCTGGATACAAATATTTAATATGGAACATCAATTCAGAGTAACCGGTAAGGTAGCTGGCATGTGATCACACGGGTTAGAGAATATGGCTGGTTCTTGGATCAGTAATAGTAGCTTAGTAGTAATTTATCCGGGTATGTTATATCTAATGTGATTACAAATATATTTAGGAAAATGTTTCAAAATTTCTGGGGAGCTAATAATTTTGGCCTCAGCTGTATGTCCTCAGGATATGTGGGTGCCTGGGGCTAATGGACTATATTCGGGCTACCCATAGGCACTTATGCAAAATATTGGCTATTGGGAGCCAAAGAAGTAATTTGAGTGCCTGATAAACAGCGGGCGATGGGCCCATCCAACCAAATTTTTTTCTTATTACGTAATAATGTAAATATATTTTCTTTTTCATTGTTATAGACTTTACTTCACAAATTCAGCTTCACCAGACACCCTTTTTATTACCGGTATTTTTACATATTTATTATTCTATCTCAGAAAAAAATGAAGAAACCATAAAAATAGTGTTAAAAGACAATCATTTAAAATGTTGGCTATACCCCGCATCCTTTCTTCTTGGCGCCCTTATTTGATGTGTGTTGTCCCCTATCAAGGTCAGATTCCAATTCATCTTCATCTAGGCCAATTTTTTTTGTGGCCCCCATGTGCAGCAGTTTTCCATTACTAGTGCAATATTCTCTTCCAGGGGAAACTACCTACCATGTGCATCAGCCCTTCTTTTTCATGTATCTCTTGGATGGCAGCTCCCTTCTCCTTATTTTCAGACTGTATTTTTCCATTCACAGCCTCCTCTCTCATATACAGCAACCCCTTTCCCATATCCAGCTGTCCTTTTTGGGAAGCAGCTACCCAAGGCCCGGGCCTTCATGACCTTTCCAAACACCCTGCCTCTGTAACGTCCCAGGGTTCTTCTTTTCTTATCTTCATTCTGTTAGGATATTGTTGCTCTGTGTAATCCTCATCTGCTAGAGATGGTTGCATTACTGTTGTGTTGTACTGGGAGATATCCTATCACCTATGATACAATGTATTGTGCCCTTTCCATTTTACGGAAGAAATAAGGTATTAAAAATGGATCAGACTGAAGACACCAATGCTCACAAATCCTAGTACAAAAGGTGAAAAGATTGTTGCTTAAGCAGCTTTAGAAAGGTTGATCTATGGATACACAGGACTGTTATTTATGAATTCTTACTAGTCTAAGCCTCACCTCGGCAAGTCCATCATGTTCTCTTGACCGGCTACAGCTGTGCATAGCAGAACTCCAGCTGGTGGGCTTTAATAATTAACTCCCGCTGAGCTACCTGGCTGCTTAGTAGGGGTGATGATTAGTGACTGCATGATGTCCTAATGTGGAGTTAACTGGGAAATAGTAAAAATTAAGTGCAATCGACTCAATGAAACCTCAAATGAAACTAATTATGCAATAACCATTTTTTAAGTATATACAGTATGTAGCATATTTTTTTTCTTGTTAGACATGAGTGTGAACAACCATCTTGGAAATAAATACTAATGATAAAACATTTCCAAATTATCTTCATGCTAACTGCCAAGGCTTGCAGACTCCTCCAACCTATACGGATTTTGTACTTATTTGTGTAGCACTTATTTTTGTAGTTAGGTATATGCACACACTGAGACTAATTGCACCTTTGATTCTCTTATTATTATTATTATTATTATTAATAATAATAAATTTAGTTTAACCACTTAAGCCCACAGGGTTGACTTTTTTTTAACATCCGAGCAACTTTCACCTCCCATTCATTTGCCAATAACTTTATCACTACTCATCACAATGAATTGATCTATATCTTGTTTTTTCCGCCACCAATTAGGCTTTTTTTGGGTGGTACATTTTGCTAAGAGCCACTTTACTGTAAATGCATTTTAACAGGAAGAATAAGAAAAAAATGGAAAAAATTCATTATGTCTCAGTTTTCAGCCATTATAGTTTTTAAAATAATACATGCTTCCATAATTAAAACTCACATATTGTATTTGCCCATATGCCCCGGGTATTACACGTTAAAATTATGTCCCTATCACAATGTATGGCGACAATATTTTATTTGGAAATAAAGGTGCATTTTTTCAATTTGCGTCCATCACTATTTAGAAGCCCATAATTTATTAAATCGTATTGATACACTCCTTTGACATGCATATTTAAAAAGTTCAGACCCTTAGGTAACTATTTATGTGTTTTTTTTATTATTGTAATTTTTTTTTTAAATTTAAACTTGTATGTGGGTATTTTTTGGTGTGGGAGGTAAACAGGGTTTTTTTATGTATTTAAATGTGTTTATTTAATACTGTGTGTTTTTGGTGTAATTTGCTATTTGGCCACAAGATAGCCACAATCAAAAAGTCCTGGGAGTGATCGATCTCGCTCCCAGGCAGAAGAAAGGAGACTAGAGCTCAGAAAAGCCGCAGCGTCTGAAGAGACGCTGTCGGCTTTTCTCCGGGGGGGTCCGATCAGCGAAAGGGATTTATAATCCCTTTCACTGATCGGTGGGCTAGCGGCCAGCAGTGGGGGCGCGCACGGGGGGGCCCGCGGGAGCGTGCGCGACCTGCGGGAGTGCGCGAAGCCTAACTGGACGAAAATTTTCGTCCAGTTAGGCTTAAGTGGTTAATGTATTTGCAGAGAAGATCATGGGGTTACTTATGCCAATTCTAGACTGCCTACACACATCTAGACTACGGTCCAGGGCATACTGGATAATGCATGACCACCCCCACCCAGACAGTTGCTTCTTCAGCCTTCTTCCATCAGACCACCACTACAGAACCATCCCCACCAAAACCTCCAGGCATAGGAACACCACCTTCTCCCAAGCTGTCCTCCTCCTCAACTCTAACCATCTCCCCAGTAAACCCTAGTGTCCGCCACTGCCACCTACCTCACTGGTATCCTTGTAATACTGAAAGCACATATGCCTTAACTAGCCTTGATGTCTTCAAATCTATGCTTTAGTTTTATGTATGTCTGTGTTTTATTGGATTTAAACAAGTGATGATCATAAACATGCATTTGTTAACTTATAATCTGAATCTTTAAAGTGAGCTAACAGGGACATTTTACTAGCCTAGACCTTTTTTGTTCTGTTATGTATTTTTTTAATACAGGTAGAGGATTGGCAGTGCTCAATCAGGCTGCAACTGAAATTAAACCAACAGAGGCGTTCACCGCCCCCCAGGGACTTAAATTACACACCTTGAATACAAATCAGATGCAAAACTATGCACTAAACCCTAATATAAATAAATTGAATGCAACATTTTCTAAAGAACAGGGAAAGAATTGGCAGTGCATAATTAGGCTGCAACTAAAAATAAACTAACAAAGGCGTGCACCGCTAGCAGCCTCAGGTTCATACTATGTTTTTAACTGTCATCTAGTGTTTAGGTTTAGCTAGTGGTTAGGTCTCTTCTGAGAGGACATGTCATTGTCGTGGAAGAGTCTAGTACGAACAATCTGTGCACATGCTGTCCTTGAAGCCAACGTCCTCCTTTGCTGCATCTGTTTCGATTGCAAGTTGTGTAATCTGCCTCTGTGTGGGCTCTGAACATCTATGCAGCTGGTCAACTCGGGTGCAGCCTGTATTTGGAAGCACTGCTAATATCTCCTGTTGTATAAAAATGTAATTTTAGTGGAGTTGATTCACAAAACTAATCTCATGAATGATTTTGCCTTACTCATTAACTCACTATTTATGGTTTAATGGCAGGAGGATGGGCACCAGGTCTGTCCCCCTGTACAGAGTTTGGTAGAGAGTGTGCTGAGAACATAAATAAAGTGGACCTGACATTACAACTCCTCGTTACTCTAAAAGATACACAACGCATAATAACCTTTAAACAAAAAACATTTCTTTGTTACAGCTGATACCAATCCTAAAATAAATCTGCACTGTTTCTACTTCCTAATTCATGCAGACATATTGTTTACAGCCTGTACTTTCAAATGGGCCAATCTGCTTATCTGCCATAGGCAGTCATGTGACACAGGGAGGAGATCAAATTACAACTAGTGATTAGACACAGATGAGGGGGAATTAGACAGGCTAAACTCTTTAAATACATGGGTGTATTACAGGGTGCATTTCTGTTATGTTTTCCTTGTGTCCTGTGCAAGAGTTCAGGTCCACTTTAACCAATCCATCTTTACTCAGAGTCAGTGCTGATACCTGATTCATGTTAGTACAATGCAGCCATTCCATTTCAAGCTATGTGCAAATCCGACCAGCAACATGGCTGCCCAGAGCCCAACCTTTATGTAGTGGCGGGTGCAGCCTATTGTCGTCCACATTGTTACATCACTCACTGAGACATCCCCTTCTCTTTGCTAGCCCCTCTAGTCATGGTGGTGAGAGGAAGTTAGGCTTGGAGTAATGTCATAATGTGGGGATGAGATGGGAAGAGACAGTAACAGAAGCATCTAGGTCAAGGTCAGTTTGATCATGTCACTGGAGTTGAAAATACGGGCAGACTACACTACGCTGGGAGTACAGGAAGTGCTCTACATGGGTCTGGGTTTTGGTTATTTACATTTTTCACTACTCTTAGTCTTTTTCTTCCCTAGTTATTTCACTTTTGTGCATACCAGAGATGAGCAGAAATTACGCCCATGCCTAATTCCGCATCATAATACACAATTACGCATTGTAATGTGGGGGAACAGTGTAAGCAATTTTGTAGTTATTTGTTCTCATTCGTAATTATGCATGAATTTATGCGTAATTTCCTGCCGACTTTGATGGTGACTAGCAAAGCCTCCATACATGCCATTGCTACCAAAATTGCTACATATGTTAAAGCGGAATGAAACCCAGCATTCCTACTTTGCTCTAATAGATTATTTGCAGCATATTATATACAACCGGCATTTTTTTTTTACCAGAACTGCATTCAAAGGGTTAACACAGGCTTTAGAAGCTTCCCTTCCAACAGAGCTGGCCGCTTCCGAACTTTACATAATGTTATCTAGTGTTTAATTGTATCAAGTGAGAAATATAAACAAAGCCTTCTCTCACACTGTCTCCTGAACAAAGTCAGACAAGCATAAATGCTTTCTGATGCTTTCTGATTAAGGGCTGGTTCACACGGGCGTCTGCTGAGCTTTTGCTTGGCATTGCGTTCAAACGACAGCGTTTAAACGCCAGCGTTTAAAAGCTAGCTTTTGAAGGCTTTTGAAAAGCGTTCAAGGCTAGCAGTTCTGGTCTCTGCTATTGTTTCCTCGCGTTTACTGCCTCTGAAAGCAGCATGTTGCTTTTGAGACTAGACGCAACGCTGGGATCTACTGCCAGGCTTTCATGAAAGCCTGCAAAAGCCAGCTCTAAACGCTCCCATTCACTTGCATGGGATGGCAGTAGATCCCAAAAAACGCTGCGTCTGAAACGCTGCGTTAAACGCCACAAAAACGCCCGTCTGAACCAGCCCTAAGTTAGAGGATGAATAAAGCAGTTATAAATAAAATGCAAAGTCAGCTCTCAGAGTAAAATAAGTGTACTTTAGGAACGTATCATTTCTAAATGAATAATAATACTTATGCACAAAAGCAAATATGCTAACCATATGGCATATAAAAAGTAGGAAAACATGTTTTTTTTAAATATTATGTCAGGGTTTTATACCGCTTTAAGAAGAATAGTGGGTACAAGTTACAAAAATAATTGTTCAAAAAGACTTTGTAGTTTTTGAGAAAATCAATTTTATAAATACAATTTTTTTTTGTAAACTATCATTTTTCTAGGTGTAAAAACCATTTTTTGCATGTTTAAAATCCATTTTCTCAAAAAGGTCTTTTTGAAAAATTATTTTTTTGACTTGTGCCCAATATTATCTGTAACATATGTAGCAATTTTGGTAGCAATTCCGCGTACATTCGTGCGTAATTACGAATCAATACACAAAGTCAATTGAATTACGATTTTGTAATTAAGTGTATGCGTAATTGCGTAACTTTACGTGTAATTTCGCGTATTCGTAGTTAGCAGATTACGATCACCCCTAGTGCATACATTATTGATTTATGCCCTGGGAAATTCTCTATGTAGGCCTCTGTTATAGCATCCCCAATTATATGTGCATCAGCTGATGTCCCTCTACTATACCCTCGCTACACCACTATTTCAGTGCCACTGTTGCACTGTCCCTATTATAGTGCCTCCAATTATATGTGTTTCCATTACACTGACAACCCTGACAATTACTTTTGCCTTCCCTACAGTGCCCCCAATTACATGTGCCTCCATTACAGTACCCCCAATTACGTGTTTCCTCCAATTAAGGGTAACTCCATTACAACTCTCCCAATTACAGATGCCTGTATTACATATACATTAGTGACTGTCACTTCTCCCTGCAGAGTTCAGCAGAGATCATGCTGAGATTTTAGTTGATGATTAAATGTCAATTTGCAAAGACTGTTAGTGCAGCTGTAACTTCAGTAATGACTAAACAGATAATACTGTATAACCACTTCAGAGATAAAGTGGTTGATTCATTAATTATCTCTCCTTATTTTTCACCTCCTCTATAAGAAGAGATAATTCATGAGATACGCTGTTATGGACAAATGCAGTGGCTTGCAAAAGTATTCGGCCTCCTTGAAGTTTTCCTCATTTTGTCATATTACTGCCACAAACATGAATCAATTTTATCGGAATTCCACATGAAAGACCAATACAAAGTGGTGTACATGTGAGAAGTGGAACGAAAATCATACATCATTCCAAACATTTAAAAAAAAAAATAACTGCAAAGTGGGGTGTGCATAATTATTCAGCCCCTTGGGTCAATACTTTGTAGAACCACCTTTTTGCTGCAATTACAGCTGCCAGTCTTTTAGGGTATCTCTCTACCAGCTTTGCACATCTAGAGACTGAAATCCTTGCCCATTCTTCTTTGCAAAACAGCTCCAGCTCAGTCAGATTAGATGGACAGCATTTGTGAACAGCAGTTTTCAGATCTTGCCACAGATTCTCGATTGGATTTAGATCTGGACTTTGACTGGGCCATTCTAACACATGGATTTGTTTTGTTTTAAACCATTCCATTGTTGCCCTAGCTTTGTGTTTAGGGTCGTTGTCCTGCTGGAAGGTGAACCTCCGCCACAGTCTCAAGTCTTTTGCAGACTCCAAGAGGTTTTCTTCCAAGATTGCCCTGTATTTGGCTCCATCCATCTTCCCATCAAGTCTGACCAGCTTACCTGTCCCTGCAGAAGAGAAGCACCCCCAGAGCATGATGCTGCCACCACCATATTTGACAGTGGGGATGGTGTGTTCAGAGTGATGTGCAGTGTTAGTTTTCCGCCACACATAACGTTTTACATTTTGGCCAAAAAGTTCCGTTTTGGTCTCATCTGACCAGAGCACCTTCTTCCACATGTTTGCTGTGTCCTCCACATGGCTTGTGGCAAACTGCAAACAGCACTTCTTATGGTTTTCTGTTAAAGGGGAACTGAAGTAAGAGGTATACGGAGGCTGCCATATTTATTTCCTTTTAATCAATACCAGTTGCCTGGCAGCCCTGCTGATCATCTGCCTCTAATACTATTAGCCATAGCCCCTGAACAAGCATGCAGCAGATCAGGTGTTTCAAACTTTAAAGTCAGATCTGACAAGACTAGCTACATGCTTGTTTCTGGTGTTATTCAAATACTACTGCAGAGAAATAGACCAGCAGGGCTGCCAGGCAACTGGTATTAATTAAAAGGAAATAAATATGGCAGCCTCCGTATACCTCTTACTTCAGTTCCCCTTTAACAATGGCTTTCTTCTTGCCACTCTTCCATAAAGGCCAACTTTGTGCAGTGCACAACTAATAGTTGTCCTATGGATTCTCTGCCTGAAAAGGTTAAACATCAGGTGTGTAAGTGGCAGCTTCTGTCTGAGTCAGGACTGGGTCAGACTACAGTCTGACCTTCACTGATAAGAAATTCAAATTATAAAACACCTAGCAGAAAATAGCTTCTCAGAGCAGGAAAGAGATAAAAAGGATCAATAGTTCACATATTTTAGCTTTGGAATACTTCAATAAATGTGTCATTGAGCAAAAACAATAAAACAATAAAAACTTACAAAATAGATTTAAATATAAAATAAAACTGTGGAATATCTTAAAAAGTGATTCTTAGCAGACGAAGAATAGATACAATTGTTTATTTCATTAGTTTATTTTCATTTCGGGTGTCCTTTAACAAAGATATAAAATAATGTGGCACTATGCACATTATTGGTATATGGTACATATGGTATATGCTCCTGCAACCTGATATTTGGAAGGCCACCTGTAGAATCCTCTATAATAATCCTTCTGTGTCCCTGCATCCTCCTTTGTCCCTGTGTCCATGCTTTTGGCTTACATGTGCGGCACGTGGGAGGACATTGGGACAGCAGGAGGATGGGGCCAGGGGGCGGACGTGTGGGCGCATGTGTATGCGTCGTGATGTGCGCGTGGGTACATGTGGTGATGCGCGCAGGTATGAATCGCCGATGTGCGCACGCATGCGTGCTGACCTGTGGGGGCGGCGTCAGGGGAGAGAGGGGAGAGGGGCTGTGAGGGCAGTGGCTTAGCGCCTGTTATTGTAGGTCTAGTTGTAAATAATACCATTGGAGCTGAACTTTCTAAATTCAAAAAATGTATAAGTAAATTGTAAAGTACACCTGAAGTGAGAGTAATATAAAGGCTACTATATTTATTTCCTTTTAAATAACGCCTGTTTCCTGGAAGTAATGATGATCTTTCTGGTGTTTGAGTCACCCACTTGTGGCTAATCCAGAATTCAGTCAGAACACCTGATCAGCTTGTTCATGGTCTGTGGCTAAAAGTATTAAAGGTAGAGGATCAGGAGAACAGCCATGTGATTTGCATTGTTTAAGTCCATATCCATCTTACTTCAGATTCCCCTTGAACACACTTTGTTGCCCAATCAGTTAAAGAGGAACTGTCGCGAAAATCTTAAAATTTAAAACACATACAAAAAAGAAGTCCATTTCTTCCTGAGTAAAATGAGCCATAAATTACTATTCTCCTATGTTGCTGTCACTTACAGTAGTAGAAATCTGACATTACAGACAGATTTTGGACTAGCCCATCTTCTCATAGGGGGGTTCTCAGGGTTTTCTTTATTTTTAAAAGCACTTCGTGAATGGCGGGTGCGCCGTCCGAATGCCAAAATAGTGTGCAGCGAGCAGGGAGGCTGGCCAGCATTTTTGTATTAATAATTTTCAGGGAATGTCTTTATAAAGAATAAAGGCCATGCTGAGAATCCCCGATGAAGAGATGGGTCTAGCACAAAACCTGTCGCTTCTGTCAGATATCTGCTACCTACTGTAAGTGGCAGCAACACAGGAGAAAAGTAATTTATGTTTCTTTTTACTCTGGAAGAAATGTACTTCTTATTTGTATGTGTTTTAAATTTTAAGATTTTCACGACAGTTCCTCTTTAAGGAGCTTTTCTGCAGAAATCCGATTTATCTCAACTCTGTAATTTTACCCAATCACAGAACTCGAAAGCATAGGATCAATCAGAGGATGCAGAATTTTTCAGCAAAAATATAATTACCGCATTAATTTTAGACCAATCACACAACTGATTTTCTGTTTTTCCGATTTTTTTTTTTTTCATTTTCTTCTTAATTTTTTTGCAGGCACTGATGCAAAGAATGATTGATAAATAAAATACTCCTTGGAAATCAGAAAATCGGAAATTGGAAACATGGAAAATCAGAAATTGTCATTGGCGGAAATTGGAATGTCTGCGGAATCGGGAATGGGCATTCCTGACCGTGCCTAGAGCTGAATACAACTGTACATATACCACGGTGCAGGGCTTATTATTATTATTATATATGAGGGCGGGTGGAGGGGAGCAGATGCGCAAATTATTTTAGGAAAATTGTTTGAAACGCTTTTACGACTATTACTCAACAGTAAGCTACTGTTCTCACTATAAACACTTCAAAGAAAAAAAAAATCACACTTAAAAAATAAAATCACACATTGTGAGAGCAACCGTTACAAAAAATAGCAAATGTCAAGCAGGATCAAATAGGTTTTATTTCCCCATTACAATCTGTTCCTAGCGTAATGATTCAATTTAATCAAACTTTATGACCTGCCTCTCTTGGGATGAGCCAGCCTGTGGCTATTCTATCTCTGCTGTATATAGGAGGAAAGGGCTGATTCATGGGGAACCCTGGGGGACTGTATTGTAAATGATCTTTGAGATGATCAGCGATCTATCACACCCTCCTGTGTGTCTTCACGTGCAATGATAGCACTTATAATTGAGTCATCACTCATCAAAACCTTACAGCCAGCAAAGCAAACACTCTGCTTCACCCACAGAAGGTATTGGCATCTCCCTTACTGATCCGTAAGCCTGTGTATTGATGGATGGGCCTTATCGCTTAGCTGGGGTAGATTTGTTGACACTGCAAACATGGTCATGGAATTCCATTGGTCCTGTGACGCTTTCAGTCTTTACCACATCCTTTGTATCATGGCTTGAAGGTACCATCCATCCTGCAAACATCAAGACTAGTGACAAGTGGACAGGTTAGGTCTGAGTGCATTGTGTCTTTCCCCCAACCCCCAACTAATAAAAGAGAAGGAAAAGGCAATCTATTATTTAGCCACTTCATTTTCACAGGTTTTCTATTGTGACCACATGTGCATTGGAGCTGTGCTTATAACAAACCAGACTGTAGCCTGTAGTCTATCTAACAAATCATATGTTTTTTTTTTCTTTTTGCTTTCTTCAAGACCCATGAGCATTTGTTAGGTAGTACGTTTCAAGAAATATATATTTATTTTACAGTACTTAAAGGACCACTGTTACGAAAATTTGTCAAATTTAAAAAGGCATGTGTATATAGACTTATAAGAAGTATGGTACATTTCCATTTGTAATTTACTTTTCTTATATTTTCCCCTATCATTTAAAGTACCCATCAATGATACAATCTTGATTGTACAATCTTACCACTTATATGCAAAAGAAGGGAGTACCAAAAGTATATGTTCAAACTGTATTCACTCAGTTTACCTTTTTTTAACTAGATTTTGTAAGACTATATCATTTGGATTGAATTTTTTAGTGGTCCCCTTGGCAGATTTTAACTGGTACACCACCACTGTACCATGTATCTACACCTCTGCGCACTTCACTTCAGCCCCAGGGGCGTAAATACATTTTGCGCTGTTCCCGGCATCGACCCCTCCCCGCGCGGCAGAGTACTGATCTGGGAATAGGAACATGTGTTTCCATTTATTGATAAGAATATCCGTAGTAAATGAACAATGGGCATCAATGAGATGCCACTATCCAGGTTCTTGATGCTTAAATCGACCAACTGCCTACCACAACATTAAACCTCACATGTAAAGTAAAAAAAACATTGCGTTTATCATTAAAACAGCACCTGTTTTAGGGTTGGATATATAAGCCAACAGTTTGTACGGTTGAGTAGGAGGGAAAATGGGCAACTGTAGGGTCTGAACAACTCTGACAAGTGCAAATTGTGACGGTTAGATTGGTGAGTGAGTCAGTCCACCTCTTAAAAGGCAGGTCTTTTGGGGAGTTCCTGGTATGCAGTGATTATTATTTACTAAAAGTGGTCCAATAAAGGAACTGGTGAAACTATGACAGCCTCTGGTAGTGATGGTTAACTCATATGGTCTGATCTCACAAAAAAGGTACTGTAGCTCAAATTACTGAGAAGCTACTGAGAAAGGATTGTTTTCTGAAGCAATCTGAAAACAGACACAATGGATAAAAAGGACACAGTTGGTTTGTGATACATCAGGCATCAAAGCACTGTCACACTGCATTCACTGGTGAATTAGAATTTTTAGTTAAGCCTCTGAGAAAGTGGCATGTCAGGCCACAAGATGTGTATCAGGCATTTGAATAATGCATAAAAGATGTTTTTAATCTTGCTGCCCTCGGGGCCCACCTTACCCTACACCTGTGGATCATGAACTTCTTAAGTAACAGATCTCAGGTTGTTAAGCTGGACACTATCATCTCGCAACCAAGAACTACCAACACAGGGGCCCCTCAAGGATGTGTACTTTCACCATTCCTATTCTCCCTATACACCAACAACTGCAGGTCCACGGGGGACTCTGTCAGAGTTATCAAATTTGCTGATGACACTACCATAGTCGGCCTCATCTCCAGAAACGATGAGCAGGAATACTGCCAGCAGGTTGACAGAATTTGCAACTGGTGTAGGGAGAATGGCCTGGTCCTCAACATTGCAAAAACCGTAGAGGTGATTGTTGACTTTAGAAGGCACGCTTCTACCCCACCTCCAATCTGCATCGACGGCACAGAAGTTGAATGCATCCCCTCTGTACGCCTCCTGGGCACTACAATCTCCAAAGACCTCACTTGGAAAACCAACACGACCTCCACCCAGAGAAAAGCCCAGCACAGGCTATTTTTCCTCCACCAACTGAATAAGTTCGGTATGGCCCAAGACCTCCTGACGAGCTTCTATTCCGCCACAATTGAATCTGTACTCTGCTCTTCCATCCTGATTTGGTATGCTGGCTCCTCCGCCAGCGACAGATACAAACTACAGAAGGTCATAAGATCAGCGGAGAGAATCATTGGGAGACCACTTCCCCCTCTGGATCAACTCTACAATGCCAGACTGTGCTCCAGAGCTCTGAAGATTGCCCAATGATGCCTCACATACAGGCTTCCGCTTCATCAGTCGGCTTCCCTCAGGCCGTAGGTTCCAGTCCATCTCCACCAGGACCACAAGACACAGGAACAACTTATTCCCCTTAGCTGTCAACTCTTTAAACTCTATGAACTCGGGAATCAGTAGCACATGATTTCTCTGCTGCACGCTGTACATATTCTATGGTCGAACTCCGTGTTGACATTATGTTTGAACTGTTGTTTGCATTGATGGCTTTAATTGATGTCTTCTTGTATTGTATGTCCTTTTCTACACAAGCCCTGTACCTGCCAAACCCAATTCCGGGCACGACCCAGTCGTGCTTGGTGAAATAAAAGATTCTGATTCTAATTGGCCAAGATTTTAAATGAATTTTGTATTGATATAAGCCAGTTTATTCTTCAGCAGTCACATGTAGTTATGGTTTTTGTGTAAGCATCAAAGATTGATGTTTTTAAACACTGTCAATTAAAATATATTTGATACTGCACCCTTTAACCTCTTGAGGACCACAGGCTTACACCTCCCCAATGACCAGGCGATTTTTTACAACTAAGCACTGTGCAACTTTAACAGTTTATAGCTCGGCCTTACAACTTAGCACACAATTGAATCTTTCCTCCTTTTGGTATCTGATTGCTGCTGCCATGTCAATTTTATTTTTTTATATAGATATATTTGTTTAACTGAAAAGGGTACTTTTTTCCCTCCTTCCTCCCTTCCCTCCCTCCCCCGAGATCCAATCACTCCAATCACCTCTCTTAGGCATCAGGCTGTGACACTCGGCAGGGAACGTGCACGCACGTGTGTACGCATTCCCTGCTAATCCCTGCCTCCAGGACCTGACGCTGGAGTAGCCAATCTGCAACCGCCCATTGGCGTTAGGTAGTTGCAGAGTAGTTAATCACTAGAAACTCCTACATTGTCAGCCACTTATCTCCACTTAGTGGAGTAGCTTGCTGTTGAGCCTGAACAATCCAGTATCAATTTGATTCCTGCCTTCCATGCCTACAATAAGCCTGTGAGTGTCAGAACCAGACAATGGATCAATTGAACAGGTGGCCTGATCTAATGAATAGCATTATCTGTTAGATCACAATTTCGCAGATCTCAGTCTGATTAAATATCTGTTGAATGTTTTGGAAGACCAAGTTTTAGCCAAGGAGACTCCATTTCACAACTTATTGTCTAGTTACCACAGGGCTTGTAAGGTCCATGCTTCAGTTGGTCAGAGCTGTTCTGGTGGCAAAAGGAAGACCTACATAATATTAAGTGGTGGTGGATTAAAATGATACTGAAGTGAACAAAAAAAAGTCAGATACTCACCTATGCAGATGGAAGGCTCTAGATCACAGAGAGCATTCACAATCTTTTCTCTGTGTCCTCAGTCCAGCTCAGTCACTCCCATTGAAGGTATTTGACCAACTGGTGGAATACACCTTCATGGATCCTCGGAAGGCTTTGGAACCACTCGTGTTCCCAAGTGATTCTGAAGACTGGTGACACCGTAATTGCACATTTGCAGTTTGAAGTCATCTCTCTTTGGAAGCACTCAGGGATATGTGTGCTTCAGAAGCATTCCAAGGGCTCCCGGGGGCGTCAGGTTTGAATGAGAGGCAGTACTGTAACGAGGACACCGAAAAAGGACCAGCAAGGCTCTATGAGATCCAAAACCTTACATAGGTAAGTATCTGACTTTTTATTTTTTGTTTGCTTCAGAATTGCTTTAAATGTTGATGTGTAATCAGTGCACATCTCTCACAGCATTGCTAAAACATTTGGCTTTGGGTTAGCTAGCTATGTGTATGTTTTTATCCAGTATTAAACGTGGTTGTTAAAAGTGCATCAAATCCATGACATTGTTTGTTTACTCTTAGTCACACAGGAAAAAAGACAGGAAAAGTGTGGCCTGGGTATACTTGGAAAAGACATAGTATAATATGAACATACTTGTCTCACTCATGTAAAATACATGGAAATTAAGTTTATTCCAAGCACCACCAGTAATGGCATTCATAAATAATAGCTAAAGAAACCAGTTCTTGTGCTTCAACATCCAATGCAGGGTAAATCAGTTTATTGATTCAGCAAACACCATGTTTATGAGTTTTTTTTTTTATTTTTAAATGATAAAGCCTCAAGGGGTTAAGATTCTGACAGTAATTACCTCCCACTCTCTCAGCAGTATACCGCCGAGCTCTGAACTGGAGTATATTTAGATGTAAATAGTGTTTTATGGAGTTACAGAGGTGATGGTCAGTCAGTGCTTCAAAGCATTACACATCAAATACGATGAGAGGTTATGGTTCAAGAAAGAAATCCGGAGATGTGCATTAGTCTTTTTATCTATCTTGAAACAGAAAAAATAAATAAATACAAAATAAATAAAAGTTAGTTGTGCTAACTCTTGTCTGTAACAAAAAACAAACAAACAAAACAAAACAAAATAAAATTCTTCTCTATAGTTTTTTTGTTATAGCTGAAGTCATTATTTTGGAACTTCCTATGGCCTGAATAACTGAAGCCCTGATAGTAGCACAGTCTTCTACTACATGCACTTTTATTTAAATGTGTCCTTGTTCACCAGTTTAGGAAGCATATAAAACTAATTAAAACATTAGCTGGTGTTAATTTTGATTTAAAGGATATCTGACCAAAGGCAAAACTACCTGAGCTGAGCACATATGTATGTTCAAGCTGAATCCACATACAACTGTGCATTGTATGTTCCTCTCCTTGTTCCCCCTAGCCACTATAGTTAATCCTTGAAAAATGTGACTTTTGGGTAAAGTAACATTTTCACACAGGAAGAGGCAGGCTTTCTGCAATGTTCCCTTTTTTTATCAATCTCCCATTTCCTCCTCCTAAGGAGGTGAATGAGGTGGGGAAGAGGAAGGAATGGGAGGGTGATAGGAAGGAGAATCACTGCAAGCCTGCCTTTTCCTTTCTGAGAACCTGGCTGGTCATGAATAGATTCATTGTTCCTCTCTTTATTGGGTCAATGGTTTGCATGTTTGTTTCTTTGTTTATTTATGCTTTTTGAGAATTTTTAACAGAATAAACTAATTACAAAAGTACAATCTTGCATTTAAATCACAATCATCATTGAACATCTCTTTCCTCCATTTGTACCGAGCTCCCTATTATGCTGGTCATACACGGGCATAACTTCTCCTTATCAATCGAACCGCTGATGGCTCGATTGATAATATCCGACAGGTCCGACGACCTGCTGGATATATTCCCTGCTCGATCCCCGCCGGTGGACAATTGCGGGGAATCAAGAGGCTGATAAGGAGCGCCGGCGGGGACGCCGGGAATCGATCCACGCGCACGAGCGGATGAGCGGGGATGTGGCCGGGAGTTGATCCGGCGGCTAATCAGCCGCCGGATCGACCCGTGTATGCCAAGCATTAGATCTTAGACAATAAATGTTCTATCTATTTTTAAGCAGTTTATTCCATTCCAGTTTCCATCTTTGCAAGTAATTTTTATCGGCATCCACTATTTCTATTTCCAACTCCAGAAAATGTGACATGCTGCCTATCCATTCCTCCAATCTAGCTGCCGAGGCATTCCTCCAGTATTTGTCTATAAGGCTTTTTGCTATCGAGGCCGCTGTCAACTCTAGCAATGTCACTCCCATTTCTGTTTCATAGATTCCAAAAAGAATAAAGGGTTCAGAGAAAGTGCAGGTAGTTTTGAAATAAGTCTTAAGGTAATGATCAATCGTTGGCTAAAATTTTTTAACAACTGAACCACATATGTTTCAATGAGCCTGGTCCATGTTGGCATCTCCAACAGCGGTTATCCATATGTTTACCCATCCTTTCTAATCTAGTGGCGTTGAAGTAAAATCTTACCAGTATTTGGCACGCAGTGTTTCAGGGCAACCATATATTTTGGAAAATGTTGCGCCAAACAGAGGTTATCAAGAAACCATATTCTTCCTCCCAATGTTTACTGAATTTAGGTGATGTATGTTCATGGGAGCTTACTATCAATTTATATAATCATGATATCAGTTTGTATCCTTTTTTTAGTTGGAAATCTTTTTCAAAACGGTTTACATTTTTGTTAATTTCCCCTTTAACTTTTTTGAAGGTAGTTTATCAGCTGGCAGTGCCAGAGACCACCTCCAGTATCAAGACTATGAAGGCTCTTGTAAGAAGAGAATTGGATTCCTCATGACCTAATAAATCAAGGATAACAGTATCTGGTGTTAGTCCATTTTTCTTGAACCAATTTAGGTCAAGCCCTGGTTTGAAATCTGGATTATTTATTACCTTAAGTGGTCAATAAGGAAATCCCTATTTTATTCCATTGCCTTACTAATACTCCAAGAGTCTTCAACGTTGTTGACAGGAAGGGGTGTGTGAGACTTATTTTGCTGTGTTGACAATTGAGTGTGGGTATCAAGAAATTTGATCAAACTTTTTTCATTAGTAAACCATCATTTCTTGGGATTAGCTATTTTCAAATATATTATTCTATCTAGATGGAAGCTTTGGTGGTAGTAAATGATGTTTGGACCGCCCATTCTGCCCAACTCTTTATCCGACTTAAGGTGGCCACACACGATACAATAAAATGATCCAGTTTTAAAGCAATTCGATAAAAACGATTGGATCTCCCGAAAACAATCAAAAGCTTTTTTTTTTCATTCAACTGAAAAATCTGATCGGATTTCCCATTTTCTTCTATTTTTATCGATTCGGAATGCCAGATATTTTTCTTAAATCTTTCTAAAGATTGTATGGTGTGTGTTAGATTGTCAATTTATTAATATGCACACCCTAGCTATTTTGTCAGAGTTTCCAATCATTTTTATTATAATTGGGGAAAAATTGCACATACGTGTGTGATCATATTTTTGAAATGTTACAATCAGTCAGAAAAAATTTATTGAAATTCTTAAATTGAACAGATATTTAAAAAAATTGTATGGTGTGTGGCCACCTTGATAGTTTTAACTTTTATTCTACCCCAGCTAGAACCCCAGATGACATCCTGGAACATAATTTGTGCGTAATTACATCTGTTAAACCAGTCTTTGGATGCCTTTATAGGTATATTGTATATAATGAATAATATCTTAAGTAGTATTTTTTCACAAAAGTTTTGGGATAGTGTTCTATGGGCTGATGAAACAAAATTAGAACTGTTTGGGCCCATGGATCAACGCTATGTTTGGAGGAGGAAGAACAAGGCCTATGAAGAAAAGAACACCTTGCCTACTGTGAAGCATGGCGCGGGGGGTCAATCATGCTTTGGGGCTGTTTTGCTTCTGCAAGGTACCATGAATTATCTTCAGTACCAGGAGATATTGGATGAAAATGTGATGCAGTCCATCACAAACCTGAGGCTTGGAAGACGTTGGACCTTTCAACAGGACAATGATCCCAAGCATACCTCCCAGTCCACTAGAGCATGGTTGCAGATTAAAGGCTGGAACATTTTGAAGTGGCCATCGCAGTCACCAGACTTAAATCCAATTGAGAACCTCTGGTGGGACTTAAAGAAAGCAGTTGCAGCGTGCAAGCCTAAGAATGTGACTGAACTGGAGACTTTTGCCCATGAAGAATGTAGTGGCTGGATAGTGTACTGGTTAAGGGTTCCGCCTTTGACATGGGAGACCAGGGTTCGAATCCTGGCTAGGTCAAGTACCTATTCAGTAAGGCGTTCAAGGCAAGACTCCCTAACACTGCAGGGTGGCCTCCTGAGCGCGTCCCAGTGGCTGCAGCTCTTGAGCGCTTTGAGTCCGACAGGAGAAAAGCGCTATACAAAAAATGTTCGGATTAAGAATGGGCTAAGATACCCGTAGATCGCTGCAAGACTCTTGTGTCAAGCTATACTTCACGTTTAAAAGCTGTTATAACTGGAAAAGGATGAATGTCACTTGGGGGTTGAATAAAACTGATAATGATGTGAGCACAGAAAAGACATTTATGGTTATTTCATTATAAATGTTATGTTATATTTGTCTGACTTACAAGTGCCTCTTTGATTTAATTGTAAACAAGATGACTGAAATGATCAAAATCAATGTCAAACTGGCCAAAACACTCAATTTCAGTGGGGTTTGAATAATTTTGAACACAACTGTATATATGTATATATATATATTCCCTGGTTTTTGCCTTCTAATCCTAGGTGCGTCTTATATTCTGTAGCGTCTGATATGGCGAAAAATACGGTAACTTGTGTACTGGAGTAAGTAATATGATATAATGACTTAATGTCATCCAGTGTCTATTGCTTACAGCCTAGGTTTAGCAAGCACCTGTACATGCTTGGCGGTTGGCGGCGATTAACCAATTTCCCACATTCGGCACATGAAATTTATAATTTAATTTTCTCCAAAACCATAAGGTCTTTTTGATTTTTTTTTCTCTTTTTATACTCTCCTCCTTAACATACCCTGCAAGTGTGGTGTTTCTAGCATGTACAGGGGCTTGCTATTAACTGCTAAAGTCGACATCCAGCTTTAGATGTTGACCTGCCGTTAAAGTCTATAGAGCCTACCGCGAACGGCCATTTCACAAACATTTGTGTTCATTAATGCAAAATTTGATGTTCGCTCCATCACTAGTCTTTACCATTTTTTGGTGTTATCATAATAATTGCCTGATTACTGTTACACCAGCCATGCATAACTGTTCAGAAGCAGAATCAAAAAGGGTGCACAGAATGGACAGAGTCACATAGTTACATAGTTATTTGGGTTGAAAAAAGACATACGTCCATTGAGTTCAACCAGTATAAAGTACAACTCCAGCCTGCTCCCTCATACATTCCTGGTGATCCAGAGGAAGGTGAAAAAACCCCTTACAAGGCATGGTCCAATTAGCTCCAAAAGGGAAAAAATTACTTCCCGACTCCAGATGGCAATCAGATAAAATCCCTGGATCAACATCATTAGGCATTACCTAGTAATTGTAGCCATGGATGTCTTTCAACGCAAGGAAAGCATCTAAGCCCCCTTTAAATGCAGGTATAGAGTTTGCCTTAACAACTTCCTGTGGCAATGCATTCCACATCTTAATCACTCTTACTGTAAAGAACCCTTTCCTGAATAAATAGCTAAAATGTTTTTCCTCCATGCGCAGATCATGTCCTCTAGTCCTTTGAGAAGGCCTAGGGACAAAAAGCGCATCCGCCAAGCTATTATATTGCCCTCTGATGTATTTATACATGTTAATTAGATCCCCTCTAAGGCGTGTTTTCTCTAGACTAAATAAACCCAGTTTATCTAACCTTTCTTGGTAAGTGAGACCTTCCATCCCACGTATCAATTTTATTGCTCGTCAGTCTGCACCTGCTCTAAAACAGCAATATCTTTTTTGTAATGTGGTGCCCAGAACTGAATTCCCTATTCCAGATGTGGCCTTACTAGAGAGTTAAACAGGGGCAATATTATGCTAGCATCTTGAGTTTTTATTTCCCTTTTAATGCATCCCAAAATTTTGTTACCTTTAGCTGCAGCGGCTTGGCATTGAGTACGATTATTTAACTTGTTGTCGATGAGTACTCCTAAGTCCTTCTAGAAGTTTGATGTCCCCAACTGTATCCCATTTAATTTGTATGGTGCTAGACCATTGGTATGACCAAAATGCCTGACTTTACATTTTTCAACATTGAATTTCATCTGCCATGTATGTGCCCATATAGCCATCCTATCCAGATCCTGTTGCAATATGACACTATCGTCCTGAGAGTTGATGATTTTGCACAATTTTGTATCATTTGCAAAAATAGCAACATTGCCCACTACTGCATCTACTAGGTCATTAATAAATAAATTGAAGAGCACTGGACCCAAAACACACCCCTGTGGTACCCCACTGCTAACAGTCTCCCATTTTGAGTACGATCCATTGACCACAACTCTTTGTTTTCTGTCCATTAGCCAGTTCCCTATCCATGCACACAGACTCTTCCCCAGTCCTTGCATCCTAAACTTTTGCACCAGACTTTAGTGGGGAACAGTGTTGAAGGCCTTTGCAAAGTCCAAGTATATCACATCTACAGCATTCCCAATATCCATATTAGCATTCACTACCTCATAAACGCTGAGCATGTTAGTCAAACAGGACCTGTCTTTAGTAAATCCATGTTGATGCTGAGAAATCAGATTATTTTCTACTATGAAGTCATGTATAGTATCTCTTAGTAACCCCTCAAATAGTTTGCATACAACTAATGTTAAGCTTACAGGTCTATAATTTCCTGGATCTGATTTTTTTGCCCTTCTTAAATAATGGGAAAACGTGGGCTGTACACCAATCCACTGGGACTCTGCCAGTTGAAAGAGAGTCACAAAAGATAAGATAAAGGGGTTTATCTATAACTGAACTTAATTCCCTTAGGACCCGAGGATGCATGCCATCCGGGCCAGGTGCCTTGTCTATTTTTAATTTATTCAGTCTTGCCTTCACTTCTTCCTGCGTTAAATATTTAATATTACAGTTAGAAAATTGAGACTATTCTGCCTCTGTAATTTGCAACAGTGCTGTTTCTTTTGTGAAGACAGAAGCAAAGAAAGCATTTAATAACTCTGCCTTACCTTGGTCATCCACCATTGAGTTCCCACCCTCATCCTTTAGGAGTCCTTTACAGTCAACCTTTCTTTTTTTAGAGTTGATGTACTTGTAAAACTTTTTTGGGTTAGATTTGATATCCCTAGCGATTTGATTTTCAGCTTTGATCTTTGTCAGCCTAATTTCTTTTTTACAATTTTTATTGCACTCCTTATAATTGCTTAGTGCAGCCTCGGTCCACTCCTGTTTTAGGACCTTATAGGTATTATTTTTCCTCTGCATTTTATCTTTAACCTTTCTATTCATCCATAGAGGCCTTTTTTTATTCCTAGATATTTTGTTTCCATATGGCATATACATACTACAATATCGATTGAGTATAAGTTTAAAAGCTTGCCATTTCCCTTCAGTGTCCTCCCCTTGTAGTACATTATCTCAGTTCACCAAACTTAGTGCCTGCCTAATTTGATTGAACTTTGCTTTTCTAAAATTCATAGTTTTAGTGGTCCCGCTGCCCCGTGGCCTATCAGTCACCAGATCAAACGTTGTCATGTTGTAATCACTATTTCCCAAATGTTCTTGAACCTGCACATTTGATACATTATCTGGTCTATTAGAAATGATCAGATCCAGTAACGCATTCCCCCTAGTTGGTTCCGTTACCATTTGAGTCAAGTAGTTGTCCTGTAGTGCTGCCAGAAATCTGCTGCTTTTACCAGAATAGATAGCCTCAATACGCCAGTCAATGTCTGGAAAGTTGAAGTCGCCCATAATTTTGACCTCATCTTTACTTGCAGATGTTTCAATCTGCTGTAGTAATCGCAGTTCTGCAGCTTCATTAATATGAGGTGGCCTGTAGCATACCCCAATAAGCAATTGGCAACTTTTATTTCCCCCATGAATATTTACCTAAACGGACTCCACATCTTCGCAATCTTCCTCCATCTCATAGTTGAGGACAGCTGTAAAAGAATTCTTAACAAAGAGACACACCCCTCCACCTTTTTTCCCTGTTCTAACCTTCCTAAACACATTGTATCCTTTTAAATTAGCTATCCAGTCATGGCTTTCATCCATCCATGTCTCGGTTATTCCCACAATGTCATAGCCTTTGTCATTCAGAATGAACTCTAGTTCGTCTATTTTATTTGCAAGGCTCCGAGCATTGGTTACCATGCACTTTATATTTTTACCACCACATTTACCAATTTTGTTTACATGAAATGGGCTACTTGAAGTTTTACCAACCTCCTTAATCTTTACACTGTCCCCACCCCCCTCTCCACCCCCCAAAGGAGTATATTCCTTTGCTCTGACAAACGTGTGGCAATGCCCCAAGACTAATGGGAGGCCAGTGAAGTTGAGAGGTCACACAGTTTACGGGGATACTGAAGAAGGTCCAGGTAACCATAAGGCCATCTTGTAACTTTTTTACCCTTTAACCACTTGCCGACTGCGCACTCATACCGCGCGTAGGCAAAGTGGCAGCTGCAGGACCAGCGACGCAGTATTGCGTCGCCAGCTGCAGGCTGATTAATCAGGAAGCAGCCGCTCGCGCGAGCGGCTGCTTCCTGTCATTTCACGGCGGGGGGCTCCGTGAATAGCCTGCGGGCCGCCGATGGCGGCTCGAAGGCTAAATGTAAACACAAGCGGAAATAATCGGCTTTGTTTACATTGTACGGCGCTGCTGCGCAGCAGCGCCGTAAGGCAGATCGGCGATCCCCGGCCAATCAGCGGCCGGGGATCGCCGCCATGTGACAGGGGATAACGTCCTGTGCAGCCCGGAACACCAGGGGGGCCAGGTAGGAGAGGGAGGGGGGGGGGATTTCGCCGTGGAGGGGGGCTTTGAGGTGCCCCCCCCCCCGCAATACCGGCAGACAGGAGCGATCAGACCCCCCCAGCACATCATCCCCATAGTGGGGGAAAAAGGGGGGCGATCTGATCGCTCTGGATGCACCCTGATCTGTGCTGGGGGCTGTAGAGCCCACCCAGCACAGATCACAAATAACAGCGCTGGTCCTTAAGGGGGGGTAAAGGGTGGGTCCTCAAGTGGTTAAAGCATATCTGAAGTGTCATGTGGCATGATGAGATAAGCATGAAACATAAAGCACTAAGAACCTGTCTGTGCACCGTTTTTATATATTTATTCTTCCATTGCAAGGCTCAATAAACTAGTGCTTCATCTGTGCATTTGGAGAAGTTGAACTGCACACGCAACTCTCTTGAAAAACAATTAGACTCCAAAACACTTAAATCTGGCTGAACAAATACTCCTGATTACAGGATAGTGCAGAAAAGTTTAATATGTTATTATTTATTCACATGGGAGCTAAATGGACCAGATTTTATGCCACACTGACATGGCTGCTCTTTGTACTACAGACTTAGTATTTGAGCCCTTACAATGAAAATGACAACATCAAACTTGAGGAAAGTTATATTTGCCATTAGTGCTCCAATTAATGAACCCATATACTGTATTTATTTTCAGTTCAGGTTTGCTCTACACAAATGTACTATAATGCATATGGCACACATATAAACATCCACTATATTTATTTTAATGTTCAGGGTTGAATTTTAAAGCTTTCTGGGAAGAGTGCTTCAATTTCCCTTAAAACACAACATTTCATTGTTAAACTAGGGTTCATCTTCAACATATTTATTATAAAAGACATCTTCCTACAAACAGAATCGTACTTAATATTTTAGTGTTTGTTTAGTCTTGTGATGGTTTTACAGCATTCCTGAAAACTACAGCTGTTCCGTTAAGCTCAAGCTTATCAAGGTTAAGATATTATTTTACGCGAAACATCAAATGTAAGCAGCACAAAGTCTAATCAGGATTCTCATGGTCACGGATTTAAGAGGGATTTAAAAGCAACGGAAATGAAAGCATTAAATAAGCAGAAATGCTTTGTCTATGATTTCACTCTTTGCTACTGTCTGCGCCCATCTTCCCATCTACACAAAGTCCGATTTAATTAGGATGTGAAGATGAGAGAGGGAAAAAAAGCGGAAGCGTTAATCAAATCCCCAGCGTTTGAGTTTTCTGGGAAATAAATAGCCACACAGATTAAAAAAAAGTGACTAGTGGAACTAACGCAATAATGCATGAAAAAGTAATTTCCCTCGATAATGTTTCTTGTGGGAGGAGGGGAAACGTACCCATTCCCACACCCCGCACCCCTTCACTCTTTCTATGCCTAGTTTGGGGGCAGCGACTAGAGAAATTGGATAACAAGATCAGAAAATTTAATTACAGTCTCCCGAGCTGCCGTCCGATAAATTGGATGTCACAGTTTTCTTGTTCGCTCTCTTTTTAAAAATAAGCTTTGTACAGATGTACGCGGCAGCTTGTGGGTGAGGTCTACATGAAATCGTGACCCTCCGCTGTATACTTCCAATTACATTCCGCCGACCTTCTGCTCAGTAGAAAAATAAAAAAGGGCATCGGCGGGTCAAACTTTGTTAGTTTAGCCAAGTAAAGAATAAATCCTCTATTTTAGCTTCACCCATAGGGACGTGATATTTAATGGCATCAATTATTACTTTCTCACACCTCCCCGGAGCCTGATAGCAGCTGCAGCCTCACCGTGCCCATCATGCCTTGCATTGTGCTCCGCAAGAGACCCTGTCTTCTCTGTCTTCTTCCATAGCTGTGTGAGCAAGCCTTGTGCACTGAATTAAGACCTCAATGGCTTCTTTATTCCAAATTTTGAGACTAGGAATGCAAAATACATATCCAAAATCCGTACTAGGGAACAATGAAAGGCAATATGTGGTTCACTGGACGCCCCTAATATTGTACTGAACGATAAAGTATACTTTATTAGTAATAAAAATCTAAGGTCGATAAAAACCGGTGAAAAGTTGTCCAACAGTTAAAAATAGTCTGCACTTGTGTGGGACTTTGCTGATCCATCACCTCTCCTGAATGTTGCTAACTGGGGAGGGGTGTAGCTATCCCGCACACATGTAGGCAATAAAATATATATATTATACTAGGTAACTGACCAAGCAATGGCCAGGTGAATATGCTGATAGAGGTATCTCAGGTACAGTGTACACATGTCACTGGGTGTCAATCTAGGGCTACCTAAGGTTTACTACAACTCCACTGTGAGAAGACAAAGGGTGCAAATATATACAGTGCCACAGACTTCCACGTGTTTCACCCCAAAGTGTTTCGTCAAGAAGTGAAAAATGTTTACAGTGCATAAACATAAAAGATATTTACAATACCCCCAATCCACAAAATTCCCAGCAGTATGTCAGCCCCTGTCAGAGCTGACAGGGGCCAGGGGTGATATCTGTGCCACCCCTTAATATGAGCATAAATTAAAATATTAGAAATTAACTTTTTTTGTGTGCAGAAGTCAGGGTCATATGCTCATATCTGATTGCTTTAAAGTTATGGGTGGTCAGCAGGCAAGGTCTGGGACCTGAGTAGTTTTGACCTTTGCCCCTTCAACCTGTTTCATCAAACAGGGTAATGGGACAGATTTAATTTAAAGTTACTCTGTAACAAAATGTTCAGCCTCATTTCTTCTATCCTATAAGTTTCTATACCTGTGCTAGTGTGGTCTGGGTTACTGCAGACTGCAGCCTTTTGTAGTTGCACTGTCTCTGTACTATATCTAATCTTCTTTTCTTTGTCAAGCTTTGTCGACCCAGAGAGGGCTGCACTACCTCTGCTGTGTTAGGGAGAAGTTATGCAGGCTCTGTGTGTGTGTGTGCTTTGTTTATCCCTCACAGACAGGTCTCTGCTCTCTGTTTCAGCTTGTCTGAGGGGGATGGGAGCTGGCCATGCTGAGAAACTGTCAGAATCCCTGACTGGAGTGCAGATAATTCACTATGTAATAAAAAAAAGTTGCAGTATACTGTAACATGATATATATATATATATATATATATATATATATATATATATATATATATATATATATATATATATATATATACACATATATATATATAAACATCACTTCCTGGTTAGTGGTCATGTTTTTTGTTTGTAACCACTGCTTCAATCTGGCGATTAAAAGCCAGTATCGCAGCGGGGAGCGGTGGAAATGGCAAGGAGGGACCCTGGAGATCACAGTGACTCGATTGGTATGTTTTTTATTGTACAAATCGGATAATACAGATTATTTTTAAAGAAAACCTGAACTGAAAATTAAAAGTCAAAATAAGCATACACAAGCCATACTTACCTTCCATGTAGTCTACTCCTCAGTGTCTTTCTCCTGTCCCGCATCCTGTTTGTTCACTGTGACCAAGGGAATTTTCCGTCCTCCATTTTGAAAATGGTCATTACCCCAAAACAGCTTTCTGGTCAGCACACAGTTAAACTGTAACATCGCCCACTTGAGCCATAGGAAAACATGGGCATTACCTGGTACATCAGTTTTCCTCTCAGCTATAACTGACAGCAACCGATATTTTATTGACAGCAACTGATATATTTCAGATCTGACAAAATATTGTCAGAACTGGAAGGGATCATTGTCAGAAGAAAATGGTGAGCTTCTGAGAGGAACTGATGGCAAGGTAACTATGTAATGTTCATTTGAAGTTACCTCATGTGTTTATTTTAAATATTTTTACTCAGTACAGGTTCTCTTTAAGCTAGTGCATGGCATATTGGAGCAGATGCCCAGATGAAGGATAATGATTCGTTGATCTGAGCAACTTCTCCACTTTTGTGCAAGATTTGCTCTGATTTTGCCTTTGTTGGTTTTGATAAATCTATCTGAATGTTCCTCTAATAATAGTGTCTGAATCACACATGCAGCTAATCCATTTAGACTTTAGTCAGAAACACCTGATTGGCATGCTCATTCAAGGTTCATGGCTAAAAGTATTAGTGGTAGAGACTCAGCAGGACAGCCAGGCAATCTGCATTGTTTAAAGGGAAATAAATAGGGCAGCCTCCATATCTCCCTCAGTTCTGGTATGCTTTAAAGTGTACAATTTTCTAACTCTGCTTGCCTTCACCACTACATAAGGGAAATATAATATATTTGAGATAAACAAATAAGTTTTATTTAGTGCTCCAAAATCACAATCACATGATCTCAGCAGAGTTCACTAAGCTTCTGGTGAGAGTGTACTGTTTCATGCTTCCCTGTTGTGCAATTTTGTCCTGAGTTTTTTGAGACCCTAAAAGCAGGGAAAAAAAACACACCACACAGAGATCTGCAGCAGCCCCTGTACTCAGGGCCCTTTCACTTAATCAGTTGGTTTCAGTTATAACTGAAAGAAAACTGATTTTCAAAGTAATGTCCATGTTTCCCTATGGCCTCTTTTACACTTAAAGGGGCACTATGGTTAAATTATTATTTTTTAGTCACTGTAATATTTGTAGGTGTATGTAGAGCATAGTAAGTTACATGTAATGAGGCAGGTGACATTTTTTTTACACAGACATACTGCTTGTTTACTTTAGAGTCACGTCGGCAGATTTAGCTTACCGACGCGACTCAGAGCAATCCATTTAGTTGTAGGAGGCAGCTGTCCCTGCCGTTACTGGTTACCCCTCTGTGCTGCGCTGTTTAGATTGTCCCTACTCTCAACCGCACAATTGTGCAGTTACAGAAATCCCCCATCCGCCGTAAAGAGCAGAATTTAATCTGCTGCGCAGACTGGAGTACATCATCCCTCCTCGGTGGGAAGCAACTGCCGTGTGAGGAGGAACGCAGCATCATTGATGACGCTGCGCAGCAAGGACCCCTGTAGCGAAGCTGGCAATGAAACGGACACCTATTGTTGTCCGTTTCTATGGTTACCTTTACATTTATATTTCAGGGGTCCTTGCTGCGCAGCGTCATCAGTGATGCTGCGTTCCTCCTCACACGGCAGTTGCGTCCCACCGAGGAGGGATGATGTACTCCAGTCTGCGCAGCAGATTAAATTCTGCTCTTTACGGCGGATGGGGGATTTCTGTAACTGCACGATTGTGCGGTTGAGATTAGGGACAGTCCAAACAGCGCAGCACAGAGGGGTAACCAGTAACGGCAGGGACAGCTGCCTCCTACAACTAAATGGATTGCTCTGAGTCGCGTCGGTAAGCTAAATCTGCCGACGTGACTCTAAAGGTAAACAAGCAGTATGTCTGTGTAAAAAAAAATGTCACCTGCCTCATTACATGTAACTTACTATGCTCTACATACACCTACAAATATTACAGTGACTAAAAAACAAAGAATTTAACCATAGTGCCCCTTTAACACATTTTAACTGAAAGCTTCTTCCCAATGCACTGCTATGGAAAAACTAGTACATACTAATATAATGCACACTAACGCACACTAACGGACACCAACTGATTAAGTGTAAACGGACCTTACTCACCTCTCTGGGATCCAGTACTTCAATTCTCCCTCCATCCTCTAGGTGGCAATGTACCCCTATAGTGAGCTCACCCTCTGTCGTCATGGCAACAAACAGCGATCTCACCTGAGGAATCCAGAACCTCTTGGGGGTTACTTCTAGTAACCCCAAGTCAGGCTCGGGATGACAAAGTAAACGAAAAATACACGAAAAAACATTAAACTTACTCACAGTAACTTACTACCACGAAGGTTAATGTATTTTTCATGTCTTTTGCATTTGCATTTTTTGTAAATTTCCCTAATCAATGGAGTTAAATTCAGTAACATAAAAAAAATGCATTGACAATTATGCAGAAAGTTGTGCGTTTTCAAAAAACCCACACTGTAAAACGCGCATTATGTATATGCGCTTTTGCATGCAGCCCATAGACTTTCATTAGTAGCTAAAATGCTAGCATTTTCTGCAACTCTAGCGTTTCTGCCTATTGAGTTCCCAGCCTGTAAGACTCAGCCCCTCTGAATCAGTGCTTTAGGTCCGACTCACACGTGTGTGTGAGTGCCAACAATTTAGAGTGGCTTATGTTATGATTTGAGAAAACTAATGATAAATACTTGCTGCAGAGAAGTGACTGATCCGTAGTAGCTTTGGGGAAATTATTCAATTTTTATATATTTCCACTGAGGCATTAGTCTCCTTACGATCCTTGTTTACCATGGCAACCTCCCTGTAAGCGTGCAGAAATAGGAGTAGTCATTGTAAGCCCTCCAGGAGGGTTATTTTATCAGCCTGTGTTCAACTATTCAATAAGAAACATAGACATTTCTAAAAACAGCAGAAAATTGCTGCGGATCTGCAGCTAGGTGCGGGATTGCTACAGTCAGTGTTTTAAATGAGCCGTGACATATTGCAGCAACGGCGTAAAAGTGAAAATATTTACTCTGTAGTACAGTGCCACAGAATATGTTGGTGCTTTCTAAATAAATAAATAATAATAATCGGCAGGCAATGAGCTGGAGTGAAGAGGACCTGTCCTGTCCCTCGGAGCTGCTTATGGATAAAGCTCTGCTGCCACCATGCATTAATTACGTACAGGACCTGCCCCCCCCCCTCCCATGACAGGGGGGTCACGGGGGCCGCAAATTTAATTACCTTAATTGCAGTCAGCAGTTGAGATACATCCATTTGTATACAGGGAACACAGGATTGGAGACAGTACACCCCCCCCCCCCCCCAAGGGTGTGTACTGTCTTCGATCCTGTTTTTCCTGAATACAAACGGATGTATCTCAACTGCTGACTGCATTAAGGTAATTAAATTTCGGACGACACCACCATCCTTGGCCTCATCAGTGGAGAGGATCAACACACCTACAGCAGCGAGATTGAGCGAATCTGCAAATGGTGTAAGGATAACATGCTTGTCCTAAACGCTGCAAAGACTGTCAAGTTGGTTGTAGACTTCAGAAAGCCCCCACCCCCCACACTCAACCCAGTATTCATTGAAGGCACTGAAGTCACCAGAGTATCAAGTGTTAGGTTCTTGGGCACTACCACCACCAACGACTTGAGATGGAGTGTAAACACCACTAAATGCCAAAAGAGGGCTTAGCAACGGTTATTCTTCCTAAGACAACTAAGGAAGCTTGGTATGCCGCAAGAGCTGATGTCAAGTTTTTACACTGCTACCATCGAATCAATCCTGTGCTCATCTATCATCGTTTGGTATGGTGGCGCCACCACGAGCGACAGCCAGGTACAGACTACAAAGAGTAATTAATGCTGCGGAAAGAATTATTGGTACACCCTCGTCACCACTGGACCTCCTGCATGCATCCAAGCTGAGAACAAGGGCAAAAAAGGATCACGTTAGACCCCCACCACCCCGGCAGGCGCTTCTTCAACCGCATGCGCTCAGACCACTGTTACAGGTTTATTTCCACCAAAACCTCGTCCCCCCCCCCCCTCCCAAGAAGTGCTCCTTCTGAACTCAAGTCACACACACAGCAAAACTAGATAGCACGTCTGTGACCCAGGCCTAAATAGGTCGTATGTACTTATTCTGTTTATGCCCCTCATTTCAAGGGGAATTGCACCTAAGCCTAAATAGCTAGTATAGCTAGTATGTATCTATTCTATTCTATGTCCGTTCATCATCGCATGTGTAATTGCACTACTATATTTTAATGCCTATGTCTGCTCTTCATCGCATGTGTATTTGCTCTACTTTGTTGTAATGCCTTTGTTTGTTCTTCATTGCATGTATTTGCACTACTATGTTTCAATGCCGCTTTGTACTATGCTCTTTGCTGATGTGTACCACAAACAATTCCGAGTGCGGCAACTTCTATTGCGGTCCCCTTGTGGGCGACCACACACACAATGTAATGCAGTATGTAACACTTATATGAAATAGAACAGCAAAAGTCTCCTAATGATACAGTCACTTTTTTTTCCTTTGTGTTTTTTGTGAAGTTGTGATTTTTTGTTTTTGTTTTTTGAGATGTTTTGAGTGGACGACCTAATACAGTATAGATCCTGCTTCTTTGGCATCTCGAACCTCTCATGCGGATGTGCTGTTACATTTGGATTAATGCCCGTCTCAAGTTCAACTTTCATCACCTAACAGTGGAATATTGCTGTAATAGTGCTGTGTGATATCCAGATTCTCTCTCATTAACTTCAATGACACATTTTCATATTAGAAAGCCTAGCGCGCTTTCACCAGCTGAATGTCACGGCTGTGCCCTGTATTAAATATTTATTTGGAAAATTATGTTTTAATATAAGTCATTTACAAGTAACGCTCCACTGCTCAACTTTAAAATAAGCAATTATTAAAAAATAAACAACATTTGATCCTGTAGGGTTTTCAATACATATGAATGGATTTTAAAGGATACCCGAAGTGACATGTGGCATGATGAGATAGACATGGGTATGTACAGTGCCTAGCATACAAATAACTATGCTGTGTTTTTCTTTCTTTCTCTGCATGAAAGAGTTAAATATCAGGTATGTAAGTGGCTGACTCAGTCCTGACTCAGACAGGAAGTGACTACAGTGTGACCCTCACTGATAAGAAATTTCACCTCTAAATCATTTTCCTAGGAGAAAACGGCTTCTGAGAGCAGGAAAGCAATAAAAAGGGTTAATAGTTCATAGATTTTAGTTCTGGCATACTTCAATGAATGTGTCTTGAGCAAAAACAATAAAACAGTTAAAACTGAAAAAGTAGATTTCAACATAAAATAAAACTGTGGAATTGTAACAATCGGTGTCAGCACGCAGAGAGAATCTGATTATTGGTGATCTGCAGTATCACCAACAATACAGATATATACCTGATTATTGATGATCTGCAGAATCACCGATAATACAGATATATTGCTAACCTCTGGACACCTGGATAATGTCAGTGTTTGGTGTAACGAAAGTACTTTGAGTATAGCACAGGAAATTAGAGACAGTATGGGCAATACTGCTCTAGAGATAAGGAAACCTTCCAGTAGCCTGAGACTCCCCAAGGGCGGAGTCAGGCTGGAAGAAGGAAGGTTCAGAGAGTGAGTGACAATAAAGACCAATGTCACTGAGTGATCTGGAGACTATCTCTTAATAGTAGAGATAGCTCTCGTGGTCTGGCAAGCCAGGTCGGCAACACATGGTCAGATAAGGTACATAGACAGAAGGTTGATTCGGTATCCAAGGCAAGCAGGGTTTGGCAACAGAGTATCCGATGTGCGAGGTACCGAATCAGAGATCAGAGGAGTAGTCAGGAAAGCAATAAGTCATAACAGATATAACAATGCCTAGTCTGGGTGTGAGGTCCTTGGTCTCTACACCCTGGAACTAGTCTGATGTATAACAAAATGGTAGCACAAGTTCCCTAGTCTGGGTGTGAGGTCCGTGGTCTCTACACCCTGGAACTAGTCTGATGTATAACAGAATGGTAACACAAGTTCCCTAGTCTGGGTGTGAGGTCCGTGGTCTCTACAGCCTGGAACTAGTCTGATGTATAACAGATTGGTAACACAAGTTCCCTAGTCTGGGTGTGAGGTCCGTGGTCTCTACACCCTGGAACTGGTCTAAGCATAAACAGATTGATAACACAGGTTCCCTAGTCTGGGTGTGAGGTCCGTGGTCTCTACACCCTGGAACTGGTCTAAGCATAAACAGAATACAATACAAGTAATCTGGCTCAGTGTGAATTCCCAGGTCCACCTGGTTCAAACACACTGCAGGATCTGACTAAGGTCTGAGTGCTTCCACGTAGTGTTCGCAACGGCAGACAACTTGTGACTGGCCGGCAGCAACTATATATAGTGTAGCGCTCTCTGGCGCCACCTCTAAGTGATGGACCAATAGAAACTTGCTCTGGCGTCAGCTGACCAGCCTGGTCAGCTGGTCCCCTCTTGGCCGTCATAAAAGTTCTACCTCTCAGCGCGTCCTAAACCTGTGTGAACTAACAGACTCAGCCACACCAGAGGCACGCTGCTGCATGCAAACCGCCGCGCTGGACGCGGAACCAGCCACCTCCCTGTCAGTACATGCGGCGGCTTTTATGCTTTCTGCCATGTTACCAGACGCACGCCTCCGCGTGCAAACCGCCGCATTGGACGCGGAATCAGCCGCCTTGCTGTCAGAACGCGCAGCGGCTTTTCCGTGTTTTCTCACAGGAATATCTTTAAAAGTCATTTTTAGGAGAAGGAAGATAGATACAATTGTTTATTTCATTAGTTTATTTTCGCTTCGGGTGTCCTTTAAATGCAGGTAATATACTGTTCCAGAGGTTTTTTGATCTGCCCCAGTATAGTGTTTCAAGAGAGGCTCGTGTGAATCCAGCTTTGCCTAAATAATCTAAGAATAAAATGTATTATACATTTCTTTTTTTTCACTGTGTTGTTGTCACTTGCAGTAGGCAGCAAAAATCAGACAGATCTGACAGGGTTTGAACTATCCCATCTCCTCATGGGGGATTCTCAGTATTTCCTTTTTTTCTTTACAAAAGCCCTCCCTGGAAAGGATCTATACAAAGATGTCCTCCAACCTCTCCACTCATCTGAACACTACTTTGGCAGTTGGATTGAGCAATTTCCATTTAGTAATTGGTTTTGGAAATAAAGAAAGCCCATAGAAACTCCTTTGAGGAGATGGACTAATCCAAAACCTGTCAGATTTGTACTACTTACTGTCAGTGATAGCATCATGGGAAAAAACATCATTTACAGTGCATTTTACTCTGGGACAAATGTGCATCCTTTATGTATGTATTTTACATTTTGCAATTTTACACAATACTAGTCCTTTCGCATTTATAAAAGTGAAAGTAGGAGCCTGGATCAGTACTGAAAATACTCACTTTACACAAGAGCTGTGCTTCCGAAACATTTATGCAATACAAATTTTACATATTTAACCTATTTTGGTTCCTGGACGTAGAAACTACGTCCAGGAACCATGCGCGCTACTGCGTGCTCCCGCGGCCAATCGCGCACGTGCACGCGCACCCTCGGCCGCGGATTCGGTAGACACGGAATCAATGTATCGGGCTATGGTGCCCGATCACTGATTCCTCTCCCCCGCTGAAAAAGCGACAGCTTCTCTCGGAAGCTGTGCTTTTTCTGGCTGTTCCCTCCCCGATGAGTCACTCTAAGCGTGTGTTACGCTTAGAGTGACATCATGTAAACAAACTCATGGCTGCCATCTTGTGGCCAAAAAGTAATACTACAACTGAATGTAAAAAAAAATAAAAATTAACACACATTTACATTATAAATGTATTGTTTACCTCCCACCCTCCCAAAACTACCCAAATAAAATGTTTACTATAAAAAAACAAAACATTACAATAAAAAAAAACATGTAAATATTTACCTAAGTGTCTAAACTTTTTAAATATCAATGTAAAGATGAAATATTTCTGTATTTTTTTTTTTATTTTAAACTTGTTAATAGTGATAGATGCAAAATGGAAAAAAATGCACCTTTATTTCCAAATAAAATATTGTCGCCATACATTGTGATAGGGACATAATTTTAACGGTGTAATAACCGGAACATATGGGCAAATACAATACGTAAGTTTTAATTATGGAGGCATGTATTATTTTAACACTATAATGGCTGAAAACTGAGAAATAATGAATTTTTCCATTTTTTTCTTATTCTTCCTGTTAAAATGCATTTACAGTAGAGTGGCTCTTAGCAAAATGTACCCCCCCAAGGAAAGTCTAATTGGTGGCGGAAAAAACAAGATATAGATCAGTTAATTGTGATAAGTAGTAATAAAGTTATAGGCTAATGAATGGGAGGTGAACATTTCTCACGTGAAAACGACGGAACCTGAATGGGTTAAAGCAATAAGCTAACATTTATAACTTACTGGACTTAAAGAGAAACCGTGACCAAGAATTTAACTTCATCCCAATCAGTAGCTGATACCCCCTTTTACATGAGAAATCTCTTCCTATTCACAAACGGATCATCAAGGGGCTCTGTATGGCTGATATTGTGGTGAAACCCCTCCCACAGGAAACTGTGAGGACCATGGTCCTGGCAGTTTCCTGTCTGTGAATCTCGTTGCATTATGGGAAACAACTGCCAAAATGGCAAGCAGCAGCTACTTTCAGTGACATCAGCAGCTACTTCCAGTGACATCACCTGCCAGCAGTAAAAATATTACCATGTGATAAATGTCAGAATGTACATCAGGGAGAGGAAAGATTTTACAACGGGCAAACACTGACTAAGGCCCCGTTCACACTTGCGGTTTTGCAAAAACCGCACCGGATGTCCGGACCGCACCGGAGCCGGATCGGACCTGAACCGTACGGTTCCTGTCCGGATCCGGTCCGGATCCGGTCCGGTTGCATACGGTTTCCGTGCGGTATGAACACGGTTGCGGTCCGGATCCGGATTCTTAAAGAGATAACAACCTGTATAAATACCTGGGGTTCTGGGAGGTCAGCAGAAGCTCTGGGGTCATTGTTGGAGACAGCTGGACGTGTGGAGACCATCCTTGGATACAGAGACAGCAGTTGGGACCATGGATCCAGTCATTTTTTACGCTTATTACCTGGGAATTCTCTCCTTCCTGTTGTTTACCTACTACTATGTGGGGAGAAGGCGTGCTCCTCGCAGGAGATGGTGGGTGCACCCTCTACTAGCCAGGAGGCAGAGGAAGGGAGAGTTCCAGGCCCTCTACCGGGACCTCAGACGACACCCACAGAAGTTCTACAGCTACACTCGGATGTCTATTCCCCTGTAAGTATATAGGCCTAAATACACCAACCCCCACCATTCCTAAACACCCCACCCTCACCCCCACAACACCTCATCCCTGTATACCTAGCTAAACACACCACCCTGACCCCCACACCCCTGTATACCTAGCTATACACTACACCCCCACCCTCCACAACACTCCCAAACCTCTGTAAACACACCTCCCCCATCCTCCACCCAACACCTTGTCCCACAACATACTTTACAGCTTCTTCCTTTACATCTCCTGACAGGTTTGATACCCTTTTGGAGATGGTGAAGGATGACCTTAGGAAGAAGGATACCACGTTCAGGAGAGCAGTCACACCACAAGAACAACTACTCATCACACTGAGGTATGTAAAAACAAATTTTTTTATTGCAAAAACAACCACTTTCCAACATGGAAACATTCTTCCAACATGGAAGACAAAAAAATAACATATCTATGGTATAGCCCGGTCAGTTTTAAGGAACACCAACCACCAACTTTGTGCTGGAAGAGTTGTAGGGCATAGCTGCCCAAGTGTCTTTCGGGGACACCAGGCCCTAAAATTGAAGTGCTTCAAAAACCTAACCACTGGCACATGACCCTCTGAGCCATGGATGAAGGACACAGGGCAGTGAAAAGGCTAGGCCTCTCACCGACCAGTCAAGGTGTCCTTCATCCATGGCTCCAAGGGTCTTGTGCAAGTGGTTAGGAACAAGAACAAAGTGAGGAGCAAGAGGAACCGATGGCAGAGGTGCATGACTACAGGTGCAGTGCAACAGGCACAAGGTTGTGACCCAGGTAGTGTCTTTCGGGGACACCAGGCCCTAAAATTGAAGTGCTTCAAAAACCTAACCACTGGCACATGACCCTCTGAGCCATGGATGAAGGACACAGGGCAGTGAAAAGGCTAGGCCTCTCACCGACCAGTCAAGGTGTCCTTCATCCATGGCTCCAAGGGTCTTGTGCAAGTGGTTAGGAACAAGAACAAAGTGAGGAGCAAGAGGAACCGATGGCAGAGGTGCATGACTACAGGTGCAGTGCAACAGGCACAAGGTTGTGACCCAGGTAGTGTCTTTCGGGGACACCAGGCCCTAAAGTTGAAGTGCTTCAAAAACCTAACCACTGGCACATGACCCTCTGAGCCATGGATGAAGGACACAGGTCAGTGAAAAGGCTATCGACCAGTCAAGGTGTCCTTCATCCATGGCTCCAAGGGTCTTGTGCAAGTGATTAGGATCAACAAAGTAAGGAACAAGAGGAATCAAAGGCACAGGTGCAGGACTACAGGTGCTGTGCAACAGGCACAAGGTTGTGACCCAGGTAGTGTCTTTCGGGGACACCAGGCCCTAAATTATTAGTGCTTCTAAAACCTAACGACTGGCACAGGACCCTCTGAGCCATGGATGAAGGACACAGGTCAGTGAAAAGGCTAGGCCTCTCACCGACCAGTGAAGGTGTCCTTCACCCATGGCTCCAAGGGTCTTGTGCAAGTGATTAGGATCAACAAAGTAAGGAACAAGAGGAATCAAAGGCACAGGTGCAGGACTACAGGTGCAGTGCAACAGGCACAAGGTTGTGACCCAGGTAGTGTCTTTCGGGGACACCAGGCCCTAAAGTTCAAGTCCAGCAAAACCAAAAGTTAAAAAGCCCTGTGATGGTATCCTTCCTCCGAGGATCGGAGGTATTCAGAGGAGCATGTCCAGGAACAATTTGACTTTTTTTTTCAAATTGTATCGGCACCACTACTAGAAAAGGTGGGAGTTGCTGCCTGGAAATCTGGACTCTCTTGGGTGCTGGTCGTGGATGAGCTGGACCCTGACAGCGGTGGCCCATATTGACTGCCTCTGTAGCCGGTGTACATCTGTGATGATTGCCAGGTGGGCACCGCTGTTGGTTGTGGGGGTCTAAAAATTGGTGGTTGCAATAATGGCGTGTCCATGTGCTGTTTAATCACCTCCAGCAAATTGGAATGGCACGCCATCAGGTTTTGTGAAGGCACCTTTTCAAGATATGGTATTAGAGACATCACAGTGTGAAAACACGGGTGTGCCTGCAATTTCAGTAGTTCCTTGCTTTGTTGATGCATTTGCTGCATCATGTTCTGCAGCTGGCCCACCGACTGATGATGCTGCGCACGCAGTTGGTCGATTTCTCCTCTGTGCATCTCATGCATCATTTTAAGCTCGTCCCTGTAGTGCCCATGTACAGCGTCGAGCTCACATTGCAGTGTAGTGATGTGGGACTTGTACTGCTCCATGATATGGCCCCTGTCCTCATCTTGCAACTGCCGGGTTATGAGAGTTTGGTGGCTCTGAAGAATCCCGAGAAGTCCGGAGACAGCCCCGGACATCTCGGACTCTGTCTCTCTCCTTGTTGGGGGGAGGGTACCTCGACGCCTCACTGGTGTGGTGGTCCTCACTGGTGGTGTGGCAGCATCTTCCCGTCCTCTGGCCTGTGTCGGGGTTGCCCTGCGCGCTGGTTGTGCTGCAGTCTCTCGGTGCTCCTCACTTTGTTCTTGTTCCCCTGGAGCTTCCATAGCGGTCGATTGTGGAGGTTCAGCTTCTTCCACACTCGGTCCTGCAACCTCAACATCCAAGCTCTCTTCTGCCAAGTCATCATCAAAGGACGGAGTTGTGATTAAGGACTCCCTCCTCCTACTCCTCGCCTCGGGGCAATAGGTTACATCGGCGACGTCATCATCCACCAAGCTCTCCTCACTGCTGAACCGTGCCTCCTGGGTCGGTTCCTCTTGCTCCAAATTGTCTTCAGTCCTGTAGATAAAAAAAATATTTATTGGTGTGCCAAACAGCATGTGGCGTCAATTCACAGAGCTAGCAAACACTAGCAATCACTTTATCACCCGTTTCTACCCAACATTTGATAAAGCTTGTGAGAAAAGTTCGCTAGCCATGGGAATTGAGGCCATAGCAATACATGGCCGAAGTCATGGTAAATGAGCTCTCAGTTCCTGCCCACAGTAGTGGTACTTACAGTCTAGGTTCCAGGCTTGCATTGATGAAAGACAATTGCTTGGCAAATTGGTAGTCTTTTTGTCGCCTTCCCCCGCCACTGCCACTTCGTTCGGCAAGTTTTTTCTTCCGTAGCCATTTCACATATGCATCCCGTATATTGCGCCACCTTGTCTTGTACCTTTCTCCTGTAACGACATGAAAAATTGATTTCGATTATTTCTCTTGTAGGTACATCGCAACTGGACAAACATATACATCGCTACATGTCACATTTCGTATTGGGAAGAGCACGGTGGCAGGCATCGTCGTGAGGACTTCGAGGATCCTTTGGACGCGACTGAGGGCCAGATACATGCCTGTGCCGGACACCACGAAATGGGAGGAGATCGCCCAGGGCTTCTGGACCGAGTGCAAGTTTCCTAATTGTGTTGGCGCACTGGATGGGAAACACATCCGGATTCAGAAACCCGTGGGGAGTGGCAGCCATTATTTCAACTATAAAAAATACTTCAGCATTGTTCTAATGGCAGTGGCAGATTCGGACTACAAGTTTGTGTACGTGGATGTGGGGTCGTACGGTAGTTCCAATGACTCTGGAATTTTCCAGCGTACGACCCTTTGCCGGCTGATGGAGGAAGGCAGACTGCGTCTCCCCCGTGACACACCCTGGCCTGGGACAAGGGCACCGGCCTACCCCTATGTGTTTGTGGGGGACGAGGCCTTCGCCCTGTCCGACCATGTAATGCGTCCGTACCCAGACAGGGGACTTGATGCCAGCCAGCTACACTTCAATGCTCGGTTGAGCCGTGCAAGGAGAATGGTGGAGTGCACATTTGGGATCCTGGTGTCAAAGTGGAGGGTGTTCCACACGCCCATGCTGCTGAAACCGGGCAACGCAGTTGTCGTGGTGAAGGCAGCATGCATCCTCCACAACTTTGTGCGGCAGGAGGAAAGAGAGACTCCGGAACCCCCGAATGTGCTTCCACTAATGCCCCTGCGGAGGTATGCAACCAGGCCAAGGGTAGTGTCACTGCGGAACAGGGACCAACTGAGACTTTATTTTACCACACCACCTGGACGAGGGTGAATGTTTGGTTTTTAATATGTTTTGTTGAAATGTGTTTATTTTGGAGTTTCAAGTTTGAGTGATTTTAAATGTATTAATTTTTTACAATAAATTGATGTATAATAATTGGTCATTGTGTATGTTTTATGTGCACAGGTGGGGTACATCGCAGGTGGGTGGGATACATCACAGGTGGGTGGGATACAGCACAGGTGGGTGGGATACAGCACAGGTGGGGTACAGGTGGGTGGGATACATCACAGGTGCGATACATCACAGGTGGGGTAGAGGTGGGTGGGATACATCACAGGTGGGGTAGAGGTGGGTGGGATACATCACAGGTGGGGTAGAGGTGGGTGGGATACATCACAGGTGGGGTAGAGGTGGGTGGGATACATCACAGGTGGGGTAGAGGTGGGTGGGATACATCACAGGTGGGGTAGAGGTGGGTGGGATACATCACAGGTGGGGTAGAGGTGGGTGGGATACATCACAGGTGGGGTACAGGTGGGTGGGATACATCACAGGTGGGATACATCACAGGTGGGGTAGAGGTGGGTGGGATACATCACAGGTGGGGTAGAGGTGGGTGGGATACATCACAGGTGGGGTAGAGGTGGGTGGGATACAGCACAGGTGGGGTAGAGGTGGGTGGGATACATCACAGGTGGGGTACAGGTGGGTGGGATACATCACAGGTGGGGTACAGGTGGGTGGGATACATCACAGGTGGGGTACAGGTGGGTGGGATACATCACAGGTGGGTGGGATACATCACGGGTGGGATACACCACAGGTGGGATACATCACAGGTGGGATACATCACAGGTGGGGTACAGGTGGGTGTGATACATCACAGGTGGGTGGGATACAGCACAGGTGGGGTACAGGTGGGTGGGATACATCACAGGTGGGATACATCACAGGTGGGGTAGAGGTGGGTGGGATACATCACAGGTGGGGTACAGGTGGGTGGGATACATCACAGGTGGGGTACAGGTGGGTGGGATACATCACAGGTGGGTGGGATACATCACAGGTGGGATACACCACAGGTGGGATACATCACAGGTGGGATACATCACAGGTGGGGTACAGGTGGGTGTGATACATCACAGGTGGGGTACTGGTGGGTGGGATACATCACAGGTGGGATACATCACAGGTGGGGTACATCACAGGTGGGGTACAGGTGGGTGTGATACATCACAGGTGGGTGGGATACAGCACAGGTGGGATACACCACAGGTGGGATACATCACAGGTGGGATACATCACAGGTGGGATACATCACAGGTGGGGTACAGGTGGGTGTGATACATCACAGGTGGGTGGGATACAGCACAGGTGGGGTACAGGTGGGTGGGATACATCACAGGTGGGATACATCACAGGTGGGGTACAGGTGGGTGGGATACATCACAGGTGGGGTAGAGGTGGGTGGGATACATCACAGGTGGGGTACTGGTGGGTGGGATACATCACAGGTGGGATACATCACAGGTGGGGTACTGGTGGGTGGGATACATCACAGGTGGGATACATCACAGGTGGGGTACAGGTGGGTGGGATACATCACAGGTGGGGTAGAGGTGGGTGGGATACATCACAGGTGGGGTACTGGTGGGTGGGATACATCACAGGTGGGATACATCACAGGTGGGGTACAGGTGGGTGGGATACATCACAGGTGGGATACATCACAGGTGGGGTACAGGTGGGTGGGATACATCACAGGTGGGATACATTACAGGTGGGGTACAGGTGGGTGGGATACATCACAGGTGGGGTAGAGGTGGGTGGGATACATCACAGGTGGGGTACTGGTGGGTGGGATACATCACAGGTGGGATACATCACAGGTGGGGTACAGGTGGGTGTGATACATCACAGGTGGGTGGGATACAGCACAGGTGGGGTACAGGTGGGTGGGATACATCACAGGTGGGATACATCACAGGTGGGGTACAGGTGGGTGGGATACATCACAGGTGGGGTACAGGTGGGTGGGGAACAGGTGGGTGGGCCACGGGTGGTTGGGCAACACGTGGGTGACACAAATCCATAGCAAAAGTTGAATACATCACAAGCTTAAACCACAAGCCCCCCCAAAAAAACTTCTAGTCAACATACCCTCTGTGCCTTGCTGTCTCTTGCTCAAGTTCTCAAAGTCCTCCACATACAGCTTGGCAATTTTTTTCCACAGGCCTCTGCATTTTTTGATGTTGCTGTGGTCCGCATCCCCCTTGTCCCACAGGGCTGGTACCTGCTGCACCTGTAGGATGAGGTCTTCTGATGTGTAGGGCCTCACCCCCTCGCTATCAGACAGATCCTGCTCCATATTGCTGCCAAAGAGCTCCAGCATGAAGTCACTGCTGCTCCACTCTGTGAACGCTGGTGCCATGTGGTCCCCATCCAAAATGGCCACCATACCATAGAGTCAGCATAGGAAGTGTGGTACAACATCCGGTTTTTATAGCCAGTGTGTTGTGCGCTCTCCGGTTCTCATTGGTTTCCATTGGCCATATGCAACATTCCGGCTCCGGTCCGGATACGTCAGCCGGACCAGCCGGACCAAAAAATAGCGCATGTTGGAACGGACGCCGGAGTCCGGATCCGGTCCGGCTCCGGTCCGGATGAAACGGATGCATGTGAACGGTCGCATAGACTTTCATTGCTATGCCGTGCGTCCGTTTCGTCCGGTCCGCATGCGGTCCGGCTCCGGCACGGCTCCGGCACGGCGATTCCGGATAGCAGCCGCTAATGTGAACCGGGCCTAAATCATTTATACTTAGTTTTTTTTTTTTTATTACACATACTTTTATTTTTTATTACATTATTTTCACTGGAGTTCCTCTTTAAAGAGGAACTCCAGTGAAAATAAATATGTATAAATGATTCAGTGTTTGCTCATTGTAAAATCTTTCCTCTCCCTGATTTACATTCTGACATTTATCATATGGTGACATTGTTACTGCTGGCAAGTGATGTCACTGGAAGGAGATGCTGCTTGCATTTTTGGCAGTTGGAAACAGCTGTTATTTCCCACAATGCAAAAAGGCTCCCACAGTGTGATGTCAGTACCTCAGTGCTGTGAGGTGCTGACATCACACTGTGGGAGGGGTTTCACCACAAAATCAGCCATACAGAGCCCACTGATGATCCTTTTGAGAAAAGGAATAGATTTCTCATGGAAAAGGGGGTATCATCTACTGATTGGGATGAAGTTCAATTCTTCTTCAGTGCTGCATAATATGTTGGCGCTTTATAAATACAATAAATAATAACAATAATTGGTTACGGTTTCTCTTCATAGGATACCTGTAGCCACATCAAAACACAAAAGTTACATACTCACCTAAGAAGAGGAAAGGCTCTGGATCCTATAGAGGCTTTCCAATCCTCTCTTGGTCTCCTCGTTCCCCCTTTGTTTCCCTTTTCAAATTCCCCTCCAGCTGCATTTTCCGGTCTACTCAGAGGGCTTCGGAAGTACTGGGGTCTCCAAGTACTTCCGAAGACAAGTGGCTCCATACTGCACTTGAGCAAGGCTGCACTTGCACAGTAAGTAAGTGAGTACTTTTAGGAAGTACTCAGACACACAAGTTGTTCTGAAGATTTCAGAGAAGACCCGATGGCTTCTTCGACATTAAAATCTGATCACTGCAACAGGGGCCTGGCAGTGGAACGAGGAGACACAGAAAGGACCAGGAAGGCTCTAAGAGATTCAGAGCCTTCCTTCCTTCATTAGATGTGACTACAGGTACCATTTAAAACACTGACTGGTAACATCTTGATGCCAGTCTGCCAGATACCATTGCAGACCTTCTGAGGGCCTGTGCTACCCATGCCCTGGCGGGTCAAAGTTCGGTGTGGACAAGGAGTTAACAAGGACACAGCATTAACAATTCAGCTAATTTTAGAACTACACATTATGATCTTATGTAAAACTCATATCAAAATGATCATCAATTCCACAGATGCAAGCTTTGTTAATCAAACTTTTAGCAACATGATCGTTGGAAACTTGGAGCTAACTAACATTTACAGGAGGAGTAAAAATGTAGCCTGTATCCCCGAAACTACTGACTGACATACACTTTTGTTGTATGGAATCTCCGATCATGATTTTTTTTTTAATCAAGTTCTGTCTTAAATGTACAGGTTTATTTTCAGTATTGTATTTTACGGCAAATACGTTCTGGGCAGAGAAGAATATGAAAAATGAATTCACTAAACACTGCGATTACCGTACCTACTGGGACTCACTTTGCTAACATGAGGTACAAGGGTTAGAAGATTTGAAGACGGACCTTCTAAACCATGCAAATATGTCCCTGGCAGAGTGAAATTTACACTGTGCTGTGGATTTGTTAGCAAGTCTCAGCAAAGGCCTGCAAAGTTTATTTTTAAGTGAATTACTGGGAACTACTCCTAAAAAACTGATTTAAAGCACAACTCTAGTCACAGATCTAAATTGACCATTATATAGCTTAGATAGAAGACTACAAAAAGTTACTTTTTTGTGTCCAGTAAGACTTCTGTAGCTTAGTATCTTGTCCTAAAAAGTTGCTGACATGACACAGTTTCCCATCTGCTGTAATTAACAGAAAGGTCTGTGGGTGTGGTTATTGCTATTCTCAGCACTATCATGACATTCGGACAGGAAGTAGGCAGGGCACAGACAGTACTTCCTGAGAAGATTGCAGGCTGCAGTCCTTATTGTCTGTGCTGCTGCAAGTGACTTGTGATAAAACTCCTGATTAAAGGTGGCCATACATCAGAAGATTATGGGCAGAATCAACCGAGAGACAAATTAATCTGTAATCGAATCTGATTAGAGATAAATTTGTCTCTTGGTCGAATCTTCCCATACACTACAGGCCGATTCCCATCAGATTTCAGCATGAAATCATCCGGGAATCGGCTAAGCCCGCCTCTGTCCGCTAGTGATGGGCGAACACCTGGATGTTCGGGTTCGGGAAAGTTCGCCGAACATGGCCGAGATGTTCGGCATGTTCGGGCCGAACCCCGAACTTTCCGAACATCCAGCTTTTGGGGGCCATATGGGGTCGCAGGCATAAGGGGGGAGCATGCCCCGATCGCGGGGGGGGGGGGGTCAGAAATTCCCCCCACCCCCTCCGCTAGCGCTCCCCCCTCTGCCCGCTTCCCCATTCAAAAGTTTAAGCAAAGTACCTGTAGTGGATGGCCTGGCAGTGGGCGGCACTGTGGAGTGAGGAGGAGGAGTCCGGAGAGTGACGAGTTGAGGGAGGCCGGGCAGCGGGCGGTTCAGCGGAAGTACCCTTGTGGTACTTCCGCCCTTTCTCTGACCTCACGCCCGCTGCCCGGCCTCCCTCAACTCGTCACTCTCCGGACTCCTCCTCCTCACTCCACAGTGCCGCCCACTGCCAGGCCATCCACTACAGGTACTTTGCTTAAACTTTTGAATGGGGAAGCGGGCAGAGGGGGGAGCGCTAGCGGAGGGGGTGGGGGGAATTTCCGACCCCCCCCGCGATCGGGGCATGCTCCCCCCTTATGCCTGCGACCCCATAGGGGGGCAGTATTCGGCCGAACAGGGCCCTGTTCGGCGGCCATTAGAAGTTCGGGGCGAACCCGAACTTAAAAGGCCGAACACCATCAGGTGTTCGGCCGAACGCGAACATCACCCGAACAGGGTGATGTTCTGCAGAACCCGAACAGTGGCGAACACTGTTCGCCCAACACTACTGTCCGCCCCACCACCGCTGCTCCCAAAATGTATGAATGTATGCAGTGTGTGCATTTATACATTACCTGTCCTGTAGCAGCTTCCGCACGGTGTCCATCCATCTCGCCGGGTAACAGCCGCATACACAATAGCGGCGCATAACGTTTGAAGTCAGACGCTATGCGCCGCCAGTGTGTATGCGGAACCCGGCGAGATGGACGGAAACCACGTGGAGGCTGACACCGGACAGGTTGGGCTTGATTCACTATGCGGTGCTAACCTACTTAGCACATCTAAAGTCTTTAGGCGCACTAACCAGGGTGCTAAGTAGGTTAGCACCGTTTTTCTCAATCAGATCGCGTGCTAAGTACCGTGTGCAAAGTTTTGCACGCACAAAGTCCTATGCACGCGCTAAGTCCCATAGGCTTTAATGGGCACTTCGCGCGGAGCGCCCTGCACTCTGTGCAGTGCGCGTGTAAAGTTTTGCGCGCATAAAGTTTTGCACGCGAAAAGCTTGTTTAGACATGCTAAGGGGGTTTTCACAGGCGTGCTAACAGTTAGCACCACTTTGTGAATCAAGCCCGTAATGTATTAATGCACACACTACATACACTTATACATTGCGGCGGCAGCGGCGGGAGTTTCGTAGTCTTGTTCGCAAATCGGCCACCGTACCGCCATGCACCTGACCAACCAACTTCGGCCTGACATCTTCCAGCATGCGTCCCGAAATTGTTCGCTTTGTCGGTCGGGGATGCATTTGACAGCACCACTTTTCATCCAATTTGATTATAATAATCAAATTGGATGGTCGATTGGTTGGTTGGTCGGCTGATGTATGGCCTCCTTAAGTGTTTTAAATGGCTAAAGCCCTTTTCCAAAGAAAATCGCAAACACACTGCGATTGTTATTTTCCTATTTACTTATTTCCTGCGTGTTTCAGTGGAATGTTCATGTGATCATTCAGTTTTTTAAATAAACTTTTTTATTTCCAAGGCTGCATAATCATACAGAGAAGAACAGTGATGTTCCAAAAAGGTCTGTATAACAATTCCACAATTAGAAAGTTAGATTTACAAAAAGACAGGCAGTTTTCTAACTCTTTCTGCAGGCCTCAGAGTTTTTATTCAACCCTGCCCCCCCCCCCATTGCCCTCCCCCCTCTTTCCCATTTTCCCCCTCCCTACTCTCCCACCCCCCATTCCCTCCCCTTGCCTCTGCATGACCTAACATCTTCTATCCCAACTTTTTTTCACAAACATCAGAATGTTAAGTACAGCAATTAAGAAACTTCCAATACCCCCAGGGACCCTTGTAGCTGTTGTGTTAAATACCATTTGGTGTACGTGAAGTTCCCCATTAGAGCCTTTCTCTCTACCTCTGTAAGCTGGACAATTATACATTTCCTCCAAGTTTTGAAAAATGACTTTGTCCTCTTGTCCTTTGCTTGCAAAGTGTTCATTTTATCCAATATAAAAAGGCGATGCAATTCTTGTTTCACCAGGTCTAATGTAGGCGGGGTCCGATCTAACTATTTCAGAAACAACACTTTGCGCACAGTGATCAATAATAGATGAAATAGTGATGATGGTCTCAGATGTACATCATCTATATCATTGGGAACATAGTTAAATAGACACAGATATTGATCTTTTACTATCTTTTCGCTACAAATTCTATTAGCATAGAGTAGCACCTTGTCCCAGAAACTAGCAATTTGTGCACATGACCATATGCAATGTAATAAATCAGCATCCTTAAAGGGGAACTTCAGCCTAAACAAACATACTGGCATCAAGTTACATTAGTTATGTTAATTAGAATAGATAGGTAATATAATCTCTTACCCACCCTGTTTTAAAAGAACAGGCAAATGTTTGTGATTCATGGGGGATGCCATCTTTGTCATGGGGGCAGCCATCTTTTTGGTTGAAAGGAGGTGACAAGGAGCAGGGGACACAGTTCCAACTGCCCTGTGTCCTGATTACCCCTCCCAGCTGCACATGCTAGGCTTCAAATGTGAAATTCAAAATGTAAAAAAAAAAATTACACCAAAACAGCAGAACGAGAACAACAAAATCAGAAATCCCATCATGCTTTGCACAGCATCAGGGGGAAAAAAGCCCGGGCAGTTTTCTTCTGTGCAGCTAAAAATGAGGCTTGTATAAGAGAAACAAAGTTCTGATGCTGTGAAACAGTTAAAGAAACACTAGGCCTTTTCAGTGCTGCTGAGTCGATTTTTAGTCCGGAGGTTCACTTTAAGACCACACTTTGGGCAGTATGGCTTATAGTGTGTTGGTGGCTGTTTGTACTTTATATTAAATGCAAATTTTGCCTTGTGCATCAATAATAGGTGAGAGGTTCTCCATACTTCACTTATAATGCATTCTCTTACTATATTCCATCCTGATATTATTTTATCTGAAATCGTTTCATCTAGGAAGGTGCCACTCCATGCCTTATAGAATGGATGCTTCATTTTGTTTACCCAGAATAATTGCAGTCCCCTATACAGATCAGATAATGATTTACTTCCTCCACCTGTTTTGACACGTTTCAAAGTCGTTAACTTACGATATTGGCTTAACGTCCCGTATCAATGAGCGGGCTAAAGATTTAATTTGCAAGTATGGAAACAAGTCGTTTCCTGACCAACCATGGGTCTCTTTTAGCTCGGCGAAAGGTCTCCAGGTCCCCCTCCTAATGTCAAATGTGATCATTCAGATATATTCCGAGGTGCATTTGAACATCGGCTGCCCAGATTATAGGAGGGGTTATATGCTTAGTGACAAGTAGTCACACAGTGAGTGGAAACCACAGGAGGGAAAGCACTAACTATCTTCCCTGCAGTGGTCACATCCCATATGCAGTGCAGAGAACACACAGGTGTGTTCATTGTATTGGCAGATTCACACACTACAGCAGTACTTGTTCTTCCTAATGGCCCGTACCCACTACATCATTTTTCCTACGATGGGCAATTTTTTTTGAGCGATGATTGATTGTTTATGGGATCTTGCGCGATGGGTACAAGAGTACTCCATGCAAAGTACCACAATCATTTGACTTCCCATTCGTGCTCGTAGTGTGCTGCCCCTTGACGTTGCATGTACCCACCCGCAGGAAGATGAATTGGAAACGCTTGGCATAGAGGGACGTCACATGTATCCTCTATCAGGGTGGCCAGGTGATGACTAAGCTTTAGGTTTACCAACTGTACCTCTAAGTCAGGGCCGACTTTACCATAAGGCACTGTAGTCACGTGCCTACAGGGGTCTGATGATGGCAAGGTGGCTTACTTCCCTCTCCAAGTGCCTCTCTCCTTCCCTATGCAGAGTGAGATGAGATAGTAAATAAGAGATTACTTAACCTGCTCTGGGCATTCAACTCATAAGATCAGGTGCACCTCGAGCTACCTAATACTTGGTCACACCTCTAGCTACTTAATATTGAGGTTGCTTTAGCTACTTAGTACTTGGGGGCAACTCTAGTTACTTAATGTTAAGGGTACGTCTGGCTACCTAATATTAAGGGGCACCAGTACCGATGATGGGCAAGGGAAGTAAGGGAGAAGTGGCAGCTGGGACACTTGCGGTGCGGTTCGGTGGGGGTCTGTAGGTTTGTGGAGGGTGAAGTCTAAGGTGCCAGGACATCTGTGCCTATAGGCTCCTTGGTAAATCTGGGCCTGCTCTAAGTAGATTATCAATATGTGAAGCAAAAATATAATTCACATCTTTTGTATAGATCCTTTCCAAGGAGTGCTTTTGTAAATAATAAATGAAATATTGAGAATACCCCATGAAGAAATGAACTAGTCAGAAACTTGTCGGTTCTGTCAGATTTATACTAACTACTGTAAGTGACAGCAACATAGGATAGGACAAAAGTAATTTATAACTCATTTTACTCTGGAAGAAATATGCTTCTTATTTGCATGTGTTTACATGTATTTTCAATTTTACAATGTTTTGCGATAGTGGTCCTTTAACTGAACTCTGGCGATGGCTACCATTAAGAAATCTGCTTGCTGATTGTTGGCATTCTTTTATTTTTGAATTTTTAGTGTTAAAATGTCATGGCTGTATTTTATTTATAAAAGGAATAATCTGACTGAGCCAATAACTGAAGCATTAAAGCTGTGTGTCCTAAAATGCAGCATGTATGCTATTAGATAAGGATGGAATATTGAAGTTGTCTCTTCTTATTATTGAATTTGTGAAAAAAAGAAAAACAGTGCAATAATATGTAATGCAGTTTAAACCATACATACTTCTTCATTATATTTAGCTTCAAAATGCACACTACACACATGTGAACCCTAAATAGAAAATGCATAGCACTAGCAGCATACGTTTTCATTAGTTTAGCACTGAACTATATTGCTCACTGCTCCCCACCACCCTTTTCAGTTGGTATTGGGTGCATGGCCGGATTTCAGGCAAGGCCACATAGGCCATGGCCTAGGGCACAAGGAAAGAAAGGGGCGGGCTGTGGGCAGCAGGGAAGTAGTAGCAGTTAGCCTTACGAACATTCATCCAGCTATATAGAGTTTGCACATAGCGGTGGGTGACTACTAACAGCTGAATTTTGCAGTGGGGGGATGAAGGGGCAGCGATCAGGCACTTACAGAGATCTCTGAGCTGCCTGTCACTCACCAAATGTGCTGCTCGTCAATAACCTTACAATGTCATCCCTGCCATGATGTCACTAACTGTCCTCAGAGAAGCCTACAATCTAATTCCGCCATGTTGGGGTGGGCGGGGGTGTTAGGATACTGTCGGTCGGGGGGGGGGGGGGCAGCTGGTGATAGTGGGCCTTGGGCAGTAAAAAGTACAAATCCGGCCCTGATTGGGTGTACAGACCCCTCACAGGCACTTGTCAGTAACTTTACAGCAAGGGTAAAGTTTCAAACAAAGTGTTTGATAATTAACCAGCACATATTGTAGCTTGTGTACCATTAGTATAAGCTTATATTATACAAACTGTGGTTAACATGGTGTGAATAGCAAATCATTTGGGTCCAGTTCAAAGCACGGATATTGGGCGGAGCCATTGGTACCAATGCTGTGCTATAGAATGACCAACTATAGCTGGTAATTTGAATGCCGGCGGTGGCACCTGAAGTTAATATTAGTGAGGACAGCAGAATAGCAGTGGTGGAGTACCGTTACTCTATAGCAGGGACAGCACAATAATGCAGATGTAGTTCGCTGGCTCTGACCATGGTAGCGACGAGGACAGCAGTAAGTTGCATCTAATAGTGGTGGTGTTAGTGTTGGATGTAGGTAGGGTGTTGGTTAATGTTAGTTAGAGCTGGGGGGGGGGGGGGGTAAGTGGAATACAGATGGGACAGGTAAAGTGTTAGGCATAGGTAGGATGTACGTTAGTGTTAGGTGTAGTTAGGGAGGTTCGTTTTAGACACATATGGGGTAGGTTAGTGTTAGTTGTGTAGTAGGTAGGTAGGGGGTAGCTTAGTGTTAGGCATAGTTGTGGGGAAGCATTGTGTGAGAATAGGATAAGATAAGCCGATAGTAGAATACCAGTAACACTAACAATATTCCACTATCCAGAATAGGTGATATTAGAATATCGGTAATTTTATCCATTTTATCCAAATTCTGCTATCAGCAATAACTTGCGTCCATATTAACATGCAGGACTTTTAAATGTATTTCAAACAGGAAGATGAGACATCTGACACTGCTTAAAGAAAACCTGAACTGAAAATTAAAAGTCAAATAAGCATACACAAGTCATACTTACCTTCCATGTAGTCTACTCCTCAGTGTCTTTCTCCTGTCCCACGTCCTGTTGGTTCACTGTGATCAAGGGAATTTTCCGTCCTCCATTTTGAAAATAGTCATTACCCATAACAGCTTTCTGGTCAGCACACAGTTAAACTGTGACATCGCCAACTTGAGCCATAAGGAAACATGGACATTACCTGGTACATCAGTTTTTCTCTCAGCTATAACTGACAGCAACTGATATTTTACTGACAGCAACTGATACATTTCAGATCTGACAAAATATTGTCAGAACTGGAAGGGATTATTGTCAGAAGAAAATGGTGAGCTTCTGAGATGAACTAATGGCAAGGTAACTGTGCAATGTTCATTTGAAGTTACCTCATGTGTTTATTTTAAATATTTTTACTCAGTACAGGTTCTCTTTAAAGTTTTTAATAGGAAACACCATTGGGACATGCAAAGTGTAACAAATTCTGGAGGTACCTGTTAGATGTACTGTATGTGCGGAGGGTGCAGGGCACTGACTTTACTGTTTCACTCCTTTGGTAATTTCTTCCGAGGCAATAAGTGGTCTCCTCCACTTCGTGGCACAGAAATTTAGGATCACAATAAGCATCCATGTTGAGTTATAGAATTACCAGTGAACTTAACTACAGCTATTATCTATAGAAACATGCACTAACAATGTGATAGCCTAAATGGTTGTTTTTTATATATATATACATGCACAGAGGAAAATCCTTGTTGCTTGGCAGTTGGAAACAAGCAATTTTTTACCGCAATGCAATGAGGTTTGTAGTCAGGAAACTGTCAGGGCAATGGCCACAATATCAGCTACACAGATGTCCCTAATGCTCTATTCAAGAAAAGATAATGCTTTCTCGTGGGAAGGGAAGAGGGGTACTGATTGGGATGAAGTTCAATCCTGGGTTAAAGTTTCTCTTTAAACATTTTATTGGTATTGGAATTGGTGGCTCCGGTGCTTGGGTCTCCAAACTGTTGACCTATCCAGAACCTTATTATGCCTTACTCCATCTAGCGCTACATGAGTAGAGTTGCTGTTCTATCTAGTCGAGCAGGCTACTAAATGCAATCTCCATTTAATTTAGCATCAGCTTACACAGATGAGCTCCAGTGGTTTTCTTGGCAAGGAATCTTAAATTGTTAGTTAACAATCTGCAGTAGGGCCGAAACTGAGGACTTCTTTTTAGTATTTTAGCTTCTGCCAGTCTCCATTATGTTTCCCTTAGGCAGGGAAGTGTCAGAAGCCAGGTAGAGAGAAAACAGCGAGCGATACACCCGCTATGACTGCGAGCAGACGAATGTGAGATGAGGGTCACAATGTTTTTCAGTAACCTGCCAAGACGTCTGGAAGACTAATCCATCATGTGCCGTGGTATTATGACCTCTAAGAATTGCTTAAAACCCTTTTTCAAAACACATTTTTTGTATAAAATGCATTTTTTAAAAATCTTTTATTTCAAAGTCAAGGCCTTTAACCTACTGCAGAATTTATGTAGTTTGTTACATTTTCTTCCACCTGGAAAACGTGTACTGGGACCTTCTCACATTAGTAGTATAGGAAGGTACATAAGGTCAGAACTGGTGACACAACAACAAAGAGGGGTCACACTCTGAATCTGCTGAATCAGGAACAACTTTCCATAGAGCAACAGTAGAAACACAGACCACAAACTTCAACTAGATAAGGAAAATCAGGAGAATGAGAAAGATGAGATCTAGAATTTTTGTAGAAACAGAGAGCTTGATCAATGCTCAACATGTTACCTATTCCATGTCATTAGCAGAGTGGTCCAATGGCGTACTAATAATAACCTTGCTTGCATGCAAATTCTATGTAGCCTGGACATAGTCCAATCAAATACTCTTCTTGACCAGTTTGACTGACACAATTCTACATAAAATATGCATAAATATTTGCATGCAAGCCACAATTCTTAGCATCTCACAGACCATCCCAAGTCAGGTATAAAGAATTATACAGTAATCTTAATTGAGGTTTTTTTTATTGAAATATGGGTTGCTACATATGAAAGAGAAGCCTGCAAAAGGTGAGAAACAATGAAAATGGAAACTGATGCCCAAGGGAGTTGTGCATGAAACAGCAGCAGTACATTGATGATACACATGGAAGGGCGGGCTACACATGGAATGGGAGGGGCACTGCTGCACATGGAAGGGGAGCCCCAATATACTGTAAGTGAATTTTTTTAAAAATTAAAGTAATTTCTATACTTGCCAGCTTTGTTTCCCGACAATTTGGGAAGTGCACAGAGCAGGGAATTTTTTTTTCTTTTTTGCCTAGAGGAGAATCCAAATGTTGATGGACTGGTTTGCGAACAAGCTGGATTTTTTTTATTTATTTATTTATATAGCAGCCTTGGTTCCCAACACATGGCATGTGTACCCCTAAGGGGAACTTAGGTTGGGTTCAGGGAGTACCTTGTGAAAAGAACAAAAGACTGGGTCTCACTCTCAACCTGGGTTTATGAAATTATAACTTGATTTATTGGTAGCACAGCCACTAGATAGCACTAGTGATGATATCTAGTGGTTGTGCTACTAATAAATCAAGCTATAATTGTATAAATCCAGGTCGAAAGCCAGTCTTTTGTTCTTTTCACATTGGATTTTGACACCTGTTGCTGGGATCCGGGTGTTGGCTGGTTGACTCCCTGGTTGAGAAAAGATTTGTGGTCTGAGCGATTGGACAAATAGTTTTTTTCTTCAGGGAGTACTTGATCTTTTCTATTACAGTGAACTTTGGCATTATAAATAATAAATAACATAAAATCAAGCACGCATAAGTATTTTAGTTAAATAAAGGTATACAGGAATATTGGGTGTAGGCTTGTGTTAGCCATTGGTAGAGGGAGAGTTATTGTGAGACATTGGTTAAGTTGGTATGGTGACAGGAAGGGGAGGAGGGGTCAGCTAGGGTTAGGTATCAGTAGAGCAAGGGCTTGTGTGAGGAGAGGGTTAGGTGCTAGTAAAATATCGGTAACAATTTCAGATATTTTTCTCCTGCAATAAGCTCCTGCAAATATTAATCAGTTTACCAATTTTAGCAGCTTTCCCTGGCATACAAATTAACGTGGCACCCTTTTTAGATGTACGCAACAGAAAATTCAATACGGCAATTATCCACGTTCCTTCTATAATTTTTATACCGCTATTAGCCTGCTGTACATGCTGGAAGCATAAGCCAATTTCAGGGGAGTCGTAAAGTAGTAAGCCGCAGAAAGCATTTATACATTTGTACTGAAAAAAAGCTTCAAAAGGAAGAATAGTGTGTTAACAGTGAGCTAAGTTAGATGGTCCAATGTAATGGTCTCTGTTCTGCTGGGAAACGACTGGCTGCAACTGTTCCATGTTTGCACATACCAAATGCTATTCAGCATCAGCTAATTGAGAAGCTAATCCTGAAACATTCTTTTCTGTGAAGATACAAGTGGACCTGTTGTTTGCTCTGTCCAAGGTTGCATGGTATGGTTCCTTTGTGAAGAAGTGAAAACCTACATTTCTACAAGACCTTTTGTCAGTTACTGAATTGCTTCTAAGTAGGGACAAGCAAATGGTCTGTTGAAATTTGCATAACTCTGTTTTTCAGGCAGAAGGTACTGTAGTAAATGGGCTAAGGTAGAATTAATTATTTTTATACATTTATTAAAGGGTTCATACCTTTAAAATGGCTCCTGAATTAAACACTAGGTAATGTAAATATGTAATTATTATGTGTAATAATACTAATAACTAACCATTAGTCTCAACCAACCAGCAGTACTCACAGTGTTGAAGGCCAACTTCTTAGGCTGTTTATAGGCTCTGTTTTGCTGAAAGACTGGCTTCCATGGCTCCCCCAAGGTTAATTTATTTTCAATTATTGTATGTTAACATTTAATACAGGGCTCATAGTATGTATAAAGAGTCAGGTATAGTTCTTTATTAGCTAGGCCTATTTTTAACATTGATTCTTAAGCAAACAGAATGAACATAATAATGAGGGTAGTGTGTGTGCCAGGAAGGCAGGTGAGAGAGCGGAGAGGAGGCAGGCGCTAGGTGGCCCAAACTGTGTGTCCAAATGCCGCACCCTAGATTTTGCCATCTGTATCATGTGATTCCGTTGGCTTCATGGTAGGTCCGCCCCTGATGACACCCTGGAGCAGGTGTGCACGAGAGGTTTGCATGACCCATCAGGAGCAGGTGTGCACGAGAAGTTTGCATGACACAACAGGGGCAGGTGTGCAGGAGAGGTTTGCATGACACATCAGGGGCAGGTGTGCACGAGAGGTTTGCATGACACATCAGGGGCAGGTGTGCACGAGAGGTTTGCATGACACATCAGAGGCAGGTGTGCAATAGAGGTTTGCATGACACATCAGGGGCAGGTGTGCAATAGAGGTTTGCATGACACATCAGGGGCAGGTGTGCAAGAGAGGTTTGCATGACACATCAGGGGCAGGTGTGCAAGAGAGGGTTGCATGATACTTTCAGGGGCAGGTGTGCAAGAAAGGTTGCATGACACATCAGGGGCAGGTGTGCAAGAGAGGTTTGCATGACACATCAGGGGCAGGTGTGCAAGAGAGGTTTGCATGACACATCAGGGGCAGGTGTGCAAGAGAGGTTTGCATGACACATCGGCAGGTGTGAAAGAGAGATTTGCATAACAAACCAGGGGCTAGAGTGTAGGAGGCTTTTGCACCTGACACCTGGAGAAGCTGTGATTGCACCTCACACTTTTCCAGGACCAGTGTTCTGTAGTTTAACACTTTAAAATGATATCAAAAGCAATGCTACTGTGCATTGCTACTGTTTAGGAAGAGGACTTAGAAGTAAGTTCAGAAAGGCAAAGTTTGTGTAGGGGAAATACAGATTACAATGTGCTTGATGTAAAATCTTCAAATATACGTCTCGTAATAGGAAAATGCAATAACTTTGCAGGCACTACAAACCGAACCTTATCCCTCTGTGTGCTTTGATAACTTGCCCAGCCATTCAAATGTAAAATAAACTATGGAAGAAAGGTAAAGTGAACACCAGTCTACTCTCTGCTTTGCAACAATAAATTGCACAGTTATTGAATCAAATGTAAAGCACAGTATTCCAAAGCAAGTAACAGATACAGTTATTGAAAAGGTAATTCAATAAGAACAAAAATAAACCCCAGACAACTAGTGCTGATTGCTTAAAGATAGAGGGGAAAAAAGTGTCACAAGTCTGCAAATGTGCACCTGTCTAACCGTGACTATCTCTCTTTGAAGCGATCCCGAGGTGAGAGGGATATGGTGGATGACATGTTTACTTCTAATTAAATAATGCACCTTGCCTGGTTGTCCTGTTGATCCTCTACCTCTAATATGCAGGAGAACAGAGGAAACTAAATGAGCTTAAAAACCAAATTCTTGGTAAATAGAGGAGGTAGTGGTGGACTTACCTCCTCCAAGTAGACACACGACGACTGTAGTAAAGACAGTCAATATATTTTATTTATGAACTCCAAATATGCAACGCATTTTGCAGGTTTGATCCAGCTTCATCAGGCAATAACAACGGAGCAATAGCATATGTGGTCAGTAGAAGAGCCAGGCACCTCTTCCTCTAATACTTTAAACTATAGACCTTGAACAAGGATGTAGATCAGATGTCTATGACAAATCTGAGAAGATTAGCTGCATGTTTGTTTCAGGTGTGTGATTGAGACTTGATTTGGCCAGAACGATCAGCAGGATTGCCAGGCCACTGCTATTGTTTAAAAGGAAATACATATGGCACCTTCCATAGGTCTCACACCTCGGCTTCCTTTTAAAGCAAACCTGTAACACACAGAAATATGATTTTGTTATTACCGTGTAGTGCTAGTGCACTTGCACAGGATCACGTTAGGTAAATATTGCCAACGCTGTGCACCCTTGTCAAGCCTTGTTGAGGAACTTTTGGGGGAGCCAGCGCTGGATTTCCCAGGCTACATAGAACAAGGAAGCGTTATCGGGACCCTGAGGCTTCCCCCTCCCAAGATATGTATTTCCCAAAGAGTTTTGTTACAGTGTCTTTTTAAGTGCCCATTTGAGAGGTGCAGAACTGTCAGATCACCTTCTCCAGATCATACTGCACCAATACCTCTCTTATAGCCATCAGCCTATGAGTGCCGATTGCTCTCCTGCCTCTCAGGGGGGCAGCCGGAAACACTAAATTATGCTGAACACCGCACTTCAGCACCTGAAGAAGGTCCACGGGGAATGAACTTACTACCAGTCCACGCCGCACATCACATGACTCTGATGCGTTTTCCTGCTGCTCCTCCTCCTTCTGGCTTGGAAGGAGGAAGCAATGAAGTCATGTGAAGCACAATGTGGACCACAACCCCGTGACCCTGTCCACTAGCTTGTGTGTACAATAACTATACTGTAATTGACAGATATATTTGTTTTATATCCACAAGGCCTGAGTTTAGCAAGTGCTGCTAAAATTTTAAATTTTCAATAGATATGGCCATTTTGACACAAGATAAATAACAATACAATAATGCAACAAGCAGCAGTCTTGCCCCACTGATATTTATTTGGCTGTCTCTGAATTTTTTTTCTTTGCATAAATTGTGTCTGTACATATGTGAGACCAGGAAGAGAATGGAATGTAATTATAATAAGAGAATGATAAACAGATGAGAAATTATGAAAGCCTGCAAACATTTAATAAAGGTGAACTTACACATTAATGTACTTGTCTCATCCTATCAAAAACTGAAATCCCAATGAATTTTTTGACTTATTGTAAAACGAAAACAGTTCATCAGAACAGGAGTGGCTGTATAATACAATGGGATGCTTGCAGGGTTAGATTACATGAAGAATTTATCACATCAAAGTATCTAGGTGTCAAGATTCATTTGAGATCTCGATCATTCCTGAAATGAAACATTGGTTAGATAAGCTCTTCAGAATTTCTTCCTGTGCCCCTGTCTATCATTATTAATAGTTGCGTTTGCAGTTCTTGCTAAAATCACATTCTCTTCGATGATAGTTGAAAACTGAAACACGGAGGGCCATAATATAATTGCTTAAATCTTTTTTTTAAAGAAAAGATTTGATCCTGTTTCAAACTGTAGATTGCTTAAAAGGATCACTATCAAAGAAAATATTAAAACTTAAATATATGTGTACACTTACTTTTAAGAAGTGCATTTCTCCCGGGGGAAAATGGAATGTAAATTACTTTTGTCCTTTGTTGCTGTCACTCACAGTAGGCAGTGAAAATCTGGCAGATCTGACAGGTTTTGAACTAATCCATCTCCTCTTGAGGGCTTTCTCAGTATGTCCTTCATTTTTAAAAGACGCTCTCTATGGAAAGGATCAGGGGTGTAAGCATCACAGCAGCTCCACCCCTGAAAAACGTTATATATACAGTACAGACCAAAAGTTTGGACACACCTTCTCATTCAAAGAGTTTTCTTTATTTTCATGACTATGAGCATTGTAGATTCACACTGAAGGCATCCAAACTATGAATGAACACATGTGGAAGTATAGTACATAACCAAAAAGTGTGCAACAACTGAAAATATGTCATATTCTAGGTTCTTCAAAGTAGCCACCTTTTGCTTTGCACACTCTTGGCATTCTCTTGATGAGCTTCAAGAGGTAGTCACCTGAAATGGTTTTCACTTCACAGGTGTGCCCTGTCAAGTTTAATAAGTGGGATTTCTTGCCTTATAAATGGGGTTGGGACCATCAGTTGCGTTGTGGAGAAGTCAGGTGGATACACAGCTGATAGTCCTACTGAATAGACTGTTAGAATTTGTATTATGGCAAGAAAAAAGCAGCTAAGTAAAGAAAAACGAATGTCCACCATTACTTTAAGAAATGAAGGTAAGTCAGTCCGCAAAATTGGGCGAACTTTAAAAGTGTCCCCAAGTGCAGTCTCAAAAACCGTCAAACACTACAAAGAAACTGGCTCACATGCGGACCGCCCCAGGAAAGGGAGACCAAGAGTCACCTCTGCTGCTGAAAAAAACTGGCGTATAAGCTGGAAGAGGGAGCCAAGCTGGAAGGGGGAGCAGCATGCACAGCGGTGGGGAGGGGAGGTCCGCACTCCAGCTAATTGCACAGCATTACCGGCATATGTCAGGAAGCAGCAAGCAGGGAAGGCAAGTGGCTCCAGGGCTTGCATTCCCCCGCTCACGTCACTTCCTGCAATGCCACCCATTGTACTTCTAAAGTACAGTGGACGGTATTGTGGTGAAGTTTAAGCCTTGGTTACAGTTGCTCTTTAATTTTTCTGTAAAGTTGAGGATTCACATAAGTAAGTGTGCAGATTTTTTCTTCCAAGAGGCAGTAGCTCCATAGCTAAGTTAGATAGAGAATGCAAGGGGGGTTGCAGGAGGATAATAATGTAATACAGCATTACGTTTAAGGTTCAGTATTACTGTGAGGTCTTTGACAGGGAAAATATTGAAGTTGATGCTAGTGGAAGGGGCAAGCCCTTGTACCAGTGATAACATACCTACATACAGAACAGACATTCCATTGGGTTCTGCTGAATCTCCCAGTCATTGATCTTGTTTTGATAAGAAGGCAGCAAATAATGAATACAAATAACCCTACTTTCTCCTACAAATTTAAATATCCAAAGACAGCAGGGCAAGAATGTCACTGCCATTATATCATAGCAGGGTAGAGGTGAGTGAGCTGCAGGTTTCCTTAGGGCCATTCTATATAGGTCGTTGTTTACCCCTGAGGGTTGCAGCTGTTTTCATTGCTGATTAGGAAATTGGAAGAATGTCACTGTAAAGGAACTGGTGGCAATACATTTTAAAAGCATACCTATCGAGGTGTAATAGTTTCCAAAACTAAGCATTATTGTGCTACATACAAAGGCTGAGCAATGAGCATTGTGAGTGACCTCGGCCCTATATCATCAGTGCAAAATAGAGAGGTGTAATATCTGTGACAGGTGTAGGACATAATAGACATACATCTAGTAAAAATTGTTTGACCTCATTTGTGGTCTTCCCTGGAGGAGGCAAGTCCACCAACCTTCCTGCTTTTAATTTTTTTTAATTTTTTTTTAATACTTTGGTGCCTCCATATGTATGAGAGTTGTACAGAGAGTAACAGCTATTTGCTTTTAACATGCAAGGTATACTCTAAATGTAATTTAACTGCATCTGCCCGGTTAAACTATTTTCTCCCTGCACCGCATGTCCCATGACTGCAAAATGCTGGTATCTGTTGGTGCAGCGGCATTAGAATGAAGCCCTACTCGGTTCCTCCAAACCCATACAACTTGCATTGCAAATGTAATGGAATTTGCTCTACAGCACAAAGCAAATTGCTGATGAATAGTAAAAGTGGCTAATGACTATAATGTGCAGACAAGCTACAGTGCAGCTCAAAGTTTGGTTTAAAGGAACACTATCAATACCCAAGTGTTCTAAAATGACAATGTACAACTAATGTCTGTAAACATTTTCGTACTTTTCATGTTGAATATCAGAGACAAAATCTTTAATTCATTGTGTGTAGATTTTAGCTACGTTTGGAATGTCTCATTTGCAGAGGTATGACTCTCTGCAGTCTGACATGCTAAGAACAGTGTAATATTGAAGCAGAGTTATATGAAAACATGTAACAGGTTTCACACACACAACTACAATTGTTTATGTTGCACTTAAGATACATTTCCTCTGCTCACTGTGAGAGAAAGCTCTGCCTGTCTCTGACTGAGCTCTCTGCTCACACAGAGTTAACAGATACACTGTGAGGAAATTCCCTCCTCCTATTATGGCTCACTCTGCCATCAGATTACAGCAGACAGCCTTCGGAAAAGTGTGAAAGGAGTTAGATAATAGTAAACAAAGAGATAAGGATTCCAATGTATAAACCAGTATTAACCACTTCCCGACCGCCGTATATACAATTGGCGGCCGGGAAGTGCACCCCGCAAGGACCTCCATATAGACAAATGGCGGCGGTCCTTGTAGGGGCATGGGCGGAGCGATCGCGTCATCCGTGACCAGGGATGAGCAGAAACTACGCCAGTGCGAATTTACGCATCGTAGTTCGCATCTACGCATCGTAGTTCATAGGCGAAGTTTCAAAAATACGCTTACGAATTTACGCGTAGCGAAGTACCGTTACGCGTAGCTTATGCCCACTATGCGTAGTTAACATGTGTATTGTGTAGTGAACTACGAATGTGTTACGCGCGTCTAATTTTCCGCATGCGATTGTATGCATACAAATTTACGCATTGGAAAGGGGAATGTACGCATAGAAGGGTTTCCAGTATATGCATTTATAAAGAAATTATTGCGTACATTTTTCTGCATACGGGCATAAGTATCCGCATACACTACGCTTCGCACTACGCGTAATTGCGTATTTTAACGCGTATTCTACGAAATGCATACAAAGCGAATATTTGTTTTCGAAGCCGTAGTTTGGCGAAGCGTAATTGCGTAAAACTACGCGTATTTCCAGCGTAGCGAAGTTGGCTGACTACGACCATCCCTGTCCGTGACGCGATCCTCCGCCTGGCGCCGCTCACCCGCCGCAACATCCCGCCGGCCATACGGAAGCGCCGGCGGGATGTTAACCCGACGATCGCCACATACAAAGTGTATAATACACTTTGTAATGTTTACAAAGTGTATTATACAGGCTGCCTCCTGCCCTGGTGGTCCCAGTGTCCGAGGGACCACCAAGGCAGGCTGCAGCCACCCTAGTCTGCACCAAGCACACTGATTTCCCCCCCCCCTGCCCCAGATCGCCCACAGCACCCATCATACCCCCCCCCTGCCCACCCCCCAGACCCCTGTTTGCACCCAATCACCCCCCTAATCACCCATCAATCACCCCCTGTCACTATCTGTCAACGCTATTTTTTTTTATCCCCCCCCCCTGCCCCCTGCTCCCTCCTGATCCCCCCCACCCCTCAGATTCTCCCCAGACCCCCCCCCCAGACCCCCCATGTACTGTATGCATCTATCCCCCCTGATCACCTGTCAATCACCTGTCAATCACCTGTCAATCACCTGTAAATCACCCGTCAATCACCCCCTGTCACTGCCACCCATCAATCAGCCCCTAACCTGCCCCTTGCGGGCAATCTGATCACCCCCCCACACCAATAGATCGCCCGCAGATCCGACATCAGATCACCTCCCAAATCCATTGTTTACATCTATTCTCTCCTCTAAACACCCACTAATTACCCATCAATCACCCATCAATCACCCCCTATCACCACCTGTCACTGTTACCTATCAGATCAGACCCTAATCTGCCCCTTGCGGGCACCCAATCACCCGCCCACACACTCAGATTGCCCTCAGACTCCCCCCCCCTTATCAATTCGCCAGTGCATTAATTACATCTGTCCTTCCCTGTAATAACCCACTGATCACCTGTCAATCACCTGCCAATCACCCATCAATCACCCCCTGCCACTGCCACCCATCAATCACCCCCTGTCACTGCCACCCATCAATCAGCCCCTAACCTGCCCCTTGCGGGCAAACTGATCACCCACCCACACCAATAGATCGCCCGCAGATCCGACATCAGATCACCACCCAAGCGCAGTGTTTCCATTTATTCTCTCCTCTAAACACCCACTAATTACCCATCAATCACCCATCAATCACCCCCTATCACCACCTGTCACTGTTACCCATCAGATCAGACCCTAATCTGCCCCTTGCGGGCACCCAATCACCCGCCTACACGCTCAGATTGCCCTCAGACCCCCCCTTATCAATTCGCCAGTGCAATATTTACATCTGTTCTCCCCTGTAATAACCCACTGATTACCTGTCAATCACCTATCAATCACCCATCAATCACCCCCTGTCACTGCCCCCCATCAATCACCCCCTGTCACTGCCACCCATCAATCACCCGCTGTCACTGCCACCCATCAATCAGCCCCTAACCTGCCCCTTGCGGGCAATCTGATCACCCACCCACACCAATAGATCGCCCGCAGATCCGACGTCCGATCACCTCCCAAGTGCAGTGTTTACATCTGTTCTCTACCCTAAACACCCACTAATTACCCATCAATCACCCCCTGTCACTGCTACCTATCAGATTAGACCCCTATCTGCCCCTAGGGCACTCAATCACCCGCCCACACCCTCAGAATGCCCTCAGACCCCAGCCCTGATCACCTCGCCAGTGCATTGCTTGCATCTATTCCCCCCTCTAATCACACCTTGAGACACCCATCAATCACCTCCTGTCACCCCCTAGCACACCTACCCATCAGATCAGGCCCTAATTTGCCCCGTGTGGGCTCCTGATCACTCGGCCAAACCCTCAGATCCCCCTCAGACCCCCTTCCGATCACCTCCCCAGTGCATTGATTGCATCTATTTTCCTCTCTAACCACCCCCTGAGACACCCATCAATCACCTTCTGTCACCCCCCTAGCACTCCTATCCATCAGATCAGGCCCAATACAACCTGTCATCTAAAAGGCCACAAAATTCACCCCCTCATAGACCACCTGTCATCAAAATTTGCAGATGCTTATACCCCTGAACAGTCATTTTGAGACATTCGGTTTCCAGACTACTCACGGTTTTGGGCCCGTAAAATGCCAGGGCGGTATAGGAACCCCACAAGTGACCCCATTTTAGATAAAAAGACACCCCAAGGTATTCTGTTAGGTGTATGACGAGTTCATAGAAGATTTTATTTTTTGTCAAAAGTTAGCGGAAATTGATTTTTATTGTTTTTTTTTCACAAAGTGTCATTTTTCACTAACTTGTGACAAAAAATAAAATCTTCTATGAACTCGCCATACACCTAACGGAATACCTTGGGGTGTCTTCTTTCTAAAATGGGGTCACTTGTGGGGTTTCTATACTGCCCTGGCATTTTAGGGGCCCTAAACCGCGAGGAGTAGTCTAGAAAACAAATGCCTCAAAATGACCTGTGAATAGGACGTTGGGCCCCTTAGCGCACCTAGGCTGCAAAAAAGTGTCACACATGTGGTACCGCCGTACTCAGGAAAAGTAGTATAATGCGTTTTGGGGTGTATTTTTACACATACCCATGCTGGGTGGGAGAAATTTCTATGTAAATGGACAATTGTGTGCAAAAAAATCAAACAATTGTCATTTACAGAGATATTTCTCCCACTTAGCATGGGTATGTGTAAAAATACACCCCAAAATGCATTATACTACTTCTCCTGAGTACGGCGGTACCACATGTGTGGCACTTTTTTACACCCTAAGTACGCTAAGGGGCCCAAAGTCCAATGAGTACCTTTAGGATTTCACAGGTCATTTTGCGACATTTGGTTTCAAGACTACTCCTCAGGGTTTAGGGCCCCTAAAATGCCAGGGCAGTATAGGAACCCCACAAATGACCCCATTCTAGAAAGAAGACACCCAAAGGTATTCCGTACGGAGTATGGTGAGTTCATAGAAGATTTTATTTTTTGTCACAAGTTAGCGGAAAATGACACATTGTGAAAAAAAACAATTAAAATCAATTTCCGCTAACTTGTGACAAAAAAATAAAAACTTCTATGAACTCAGCATACTCCTAACGAAATACCTTGGGGTGTCTTCTTTCTAAAATGGGGTCATTAGTGGGGTTCCTATACTGCCCTGGCATTTTAGGGGCCCTAAACCGTGAGGAGTAGTCTTGAAACAAAAATGACCTGTGAAACCCTTAAGGTACTCATTGGACTTTGGGCCCCTTAGTGCAGTTAGGGTGCAAAAAAGTGCCACACATGTGGTATCGCCGTACTCAGGAGAAGTAGTATAATGTGTTTTGGGGTGTATTTTTACACATACCCATGCTGGGTGGGAGAAATACCTTTGTAAATGACAATCTTTTGATTTTTTTACACACAATTGTCCATTTACAGAGGTATTTCTCCCACCCAGCATGGGTATGTGTAAAAATACACCCCAAAACACATTGTACTACTTCTCCTGAGTACGGCGATACCACATGTGTGGCACTTTTTTGCACCCTAACTGCACTAAAGGGCCCAAAGTCCAATGAGTACCTTTAGGATTTCACAGGTCATTTTGAGAAATTTCGTTTCAAGACTACTCCTCACGGTTTAGGGCCCCTAAAATGCCAGGGCAGTATAGGAACCCCACAAATGACCCCATTTTAGAAAGAAGACACCCCAAGGTATTCCGTTAGTAGTATAGCGAGTTCATAGAAGATTTTATTTTTTATCACAAGTTAGCGGAAATTGATTTTAATTGTGTTTTTTCACAAAGTGTCATTTTCCGCTAACTTGTGACAAAAAATAAAATCTTCTATGAACTCACCATACTCCTAATGGAATACCTTGGGGTGTCTTCTTTCTAAAATGGGGTCATTTGTGGGGTTCCTATACTGCCCTGGCATTTTAGGGGCCCTAAACCGTGAGGAGTAGTCTTGAAACGAAATTTCTCAAAATGACCTGTGAAATCCTAAAGGTACTCATTGGACTTTGGGCCCTTTAGTGCAGTTAGGGTGCAAAAAAGTGCCACACATGTGGTATCGCCGTACTCAGGAGAAGTATTATAATGTGTTTTGGGGTGTATTTTTACACATACCCATGCTGAGTGGGAGAAAGATATCTGTAAATGGACAATTGTGTGTAAAAAAAATTAAAAAATTGTCATTTACAGAGATATTTCTCCCACCCAGCATGGGTATGTGTAAAAATACACCCCAAAACACATTATACTACTTCTCCTGAGTATGGCAATACCACATGTGTGGCACTTTTTTGCAGCCTAACTGTGCTAAGGGGTCCAAAGTCCAATGAGCACCTTTAGGCTTTACAGGGGTGCTTACAATTTAGCACCCCCCAAAATGTCAGGACAGTAAACACACCCCACAAATGACCCATTTTGGAAAGTAGACCCTTCAAGGTATTCAGCGAGGGGCATGGTGAGTCCGTGGCAGATTTCATTTTTTTTTTGTCGCAAGTTAGAAGAAATGGAAACTTTTTTTTTTGTCACAAAGTGTCATTTTCCGCTTACTTGTGACAAAAAATAATATCTTCTATGAACTCATTATGCCTCTCAGTGAATACTTTGGGATGTCTTCTTTCCAAAATGGGGTCATTTGGGGGGTATTTATACTATCCTGGAATTCTAGCCCCTCATGAAACATGACAGGGGGTCAGAAAAGTCATAGATGCTTGAAAATGGGAAAATTCACTTTTTGCACCATAGTTTGTAAACGCTATAACTTTTACCCAAACCAATAAATATACACTGAATGGGTTTTTTTTATCCAAAACATGTTTGTCCACATGTATAGAGAAATTTTACTTTATTTAAAAAATGTCAGCACAGAAAGTTAAAAAAATCATTTTTTTGCCAAAATTAATGTCTTTTTTGATGAATATAATAAAAAATAAAAATCGCAGGAGCAATCAAATAGCACCAAAAGAAAGCTTTATTAGTGACAAGAAAAGGAGCCAAAATTCATTTAGGTGGTAGGTTGTATGAGCGAGCAATAAACCGTGAAAGCTGCAGTGGTCTGAATGGAAAAAAAGTGGCCGGTCCTTAAGGGGTAGAAAGCCCTAGGTCCTCAAGTGGTTAAGCAACACTTCCCAAACATTTTCTATCTCAATTGAAAAAAAACATGTTAATCAATAGTGTCCTTTTAATATGCTGCAATTGCATAATGTGGTAGAATTAGCTTACTCACAAGGCAGTGGATAGTTAAAGTCAAGCAGCACTGCTGCTTTTCTGCAAACAGCAATGTGCAATGTGCAGACAAACAGCAGAGCTGCTCAGTGCTTAGTTTAATGTGTTGTATTTGCAAATTCCCACAGCACAAAGCAATAAAAAGTTAGATTCGTTTACATCAAAGTCATACAGATACACTACTAATCGATGCCTGACACTGTTTCTGCCTGTGCTATGTTATTCATTTTTAAACATTATTTTATATGTAAATTCTTTAACATAAGCCCCATGCAGCAGTAGAAATTAGTTGTTTCCTCTCCCAAATCTTACAGCCCATTTCCTTAACATATGGCTAATCTTATTAGCTTGAACATTAGGCACAGACTGATCTGTGTTAAAAGTGGTTGAAGCCCTATTCCAGTTGATCACAGATATCCAATCCAAATCCTTCTAATGCAAAATGTTTGTCAGAGTTCATGGGGAGAGACAGCTGCTGACTGGTTGCTGCAAAGGCCCAAAGCATTGTGGGATAGGTAGCTGAATTTCCCAGTAAACAATGGAGTCAGGCTGCTCTTCTGAATTGAATGCATGATATTCAGAATGAATTTCAGTTTTACCTTAACATAAACAGCAACACTAGTATCTAATAGTTTCCATAACAATGCAGAATTGTGTTGTATAATGAAGGCAGAGCTAGAAGCAGAGTGATGAGTGACCTTCTCCCTACATCCCCAATATTTAGACTGATGAAGGGAACTGACATAAAAAGAACATGGATCGGGCAGTAGTTATGACCAATCATCGCTTACACTGCCTATTCATGTCTCCAATATGAATATTAATGATGTTGAGGGAAGGTCACTTACTGAGCTGCTTGCAGCACTGCCTCCGGTAGCAAACTAGGAAGGTTGTTTTAAAATGTTTTTGATGTTGCTTAAAAGGAACAAACAGTAATATTTTTTCATGTTTTGTGTTATTTATATATTAGGGTTTTAGTTTTTTTTCAGATGCAATTTTCTCACCAAGTAGCAGATCTATTGAACAAAATGTGGACATGGCATCAAAGTAAAGTACAGTAATGATATAGTATAGCAATAGCACATTTCCGTAGCAGTAGAATAAATACACACAAGAGGGAGAAAAAAATTCAAGCATTTGTGATTAAACATTTTCAAATAAAATGTTGATATTTGTTTAGTGCCTAGGTTGGCTGGCAAGTTCAATGAGTACAAAACTAATGGTTAGTTTTGGCAAACATGTCTTCTCACAGTTGGGGGCTTGTCCCAGTGGTTTTCAGCCCAGTTGTTTTTAAAAAGATGAAAAAAAATCATCATACATCATAAGCCCTTATCCAATTGAACTCTTCTCTTGAGTTTTCTCCCAGGAGATAATTTTTTCATCTGATTTGAAAAATAACTTTTAAGGACTTACTGTACTTTTCAGAATATAAGATACACTTTTTCATCCCCCAAAAATGGAGAGAAAAAGTCCCTGGCCCATATGCAATTAACTTTTTCTGCCGAGTTTTCTCCTGGGAGATACATTTTCATCTTCTATTTAAAATAACTTTCCAGCACTTTTCAACTGACAAAGTACCAAAAAGTAGGTTAAAAGTACCAACAAAATAATTTTGAGCATTTTCTTGCTTTCTAGTGGTTTAAAGGCATTCTATTAACAAATTTAAAAAGATCACCTTAGAGAAAACTCAGGAGGAAAAGTTAATTGCATATGGGCCCCTGCCTCTTATATTCCAAAGACAGGGAGTCCCTGATTTACAATCGCCAACCGATACAAACTGCTGATCCGCCAAACCATCTGGGTCTCCCTGCCTTGTCCCCCTGTGTCATCCTCAGTCCCCCCCCCCCTCCCCGTGCTGGTCCTCTCTACTCCCTGTGTGCAAAATCAATCAGTGGCGGCGTGGCCCACCTCACCAGAGATTCCAGTGGTGAGCACAAATCTCTCATCTATAGGGCTGTCCCCCCTTGTGACGGCTTCTTCTGATGACACGATCAACAAAAGCTGTCACTAGGGGGAGCCACATGGCAGGGGAGGGGTCTGCACTTGCAGCTGGAATCACTGGTGAAGTGAGCCATGCTGCAGCTAATTAATTTTACAACATGGGGAGAAGATAAGACCAGCGGGGAGGGAAGGGGGGAACTGGAGTACCACACAGGGGAACAGGAGTACCACACAGAGAACAGAAGGGGACACAGGGGATACACAGGGGGACCGGAGGACCACACAGAAAATAGAAAGTTACACACAGGTGCAAAGGAGGACACAGAGGGACACAGGGGGACTGGAGGAGGACACAGGGGGACATAAGGGGGAAAGAAGAACACAGTGAGACACACAGGAGGCCACAGAGGGACTGAAGGGGACACCTGGTGGAAAGGGGACACAGGAGGACAAATGGGAATACAGAAGGAAAATTATTGGGGGATAACATCTACAAGACATGCCTGGAACATGGACGCACCAGGTTTAGTATATATATATATATATATATATATATATATATATATATATATATATATATATATATATATATATATATATATATATATATTCCATGTTTTTTTTCCCTCTAAACATGGGTGCCTCTTATATTTCTGGTGCATCTTAAAGAAAACCTGTAACAAAGAAAACCTCCCCTGGGGAGTACGCATCCCAGGTAGGAGAAGCCTCCGGATCCTATTGAGGCTTCCCCTGTCCTCCTCGGTCCCACGGCGGCGGCAAAAATCCTCCCAGAGCGGCAACGATGTAAATATTTACCTCCCCGGCTCCAGCGCAGGCACAGTATTGGCTCTCTGCATGAGGATACGTGAAAATAGCCGATCTCAATCGGGCCGCTCTACTGCGCAGGCGCAAGACGGAGGCTATTTTCGCCTATCTCCATGCAAAGAGCCGCAACAGCGCCCCCGCTGGAGCCAGGAGAGGTAAATAAATCAGCGCTTGTCAGGCTTATCGAGGGAGGATTCCGGGACACTTCGGGGGAGCCAACGCTGGACTGCCTACAGCTACAGGAGTGGAGGAAGCCTCATTGGAATCCTGAGGCTTCCCCCTCCAAAGGTGAGTACCCCCAGGGGAACTTTTTTTTGTTACAGGTTCTCTTTCAAGTCCGAAAAATACAGTAACAACTAAAAAATTACTAATCAGTAGGTAAACACAAAATCTAATTTGTTTCGATTCATTTCTTGATTTGTGGTGGTAGCTTTAAAGATATTTTATTGATAAGGTTTGTAAATATCTCCTTGGAGGAAACTCAAGAGAAAAGTCAGTAGGATAGGGGCCGTAGGACCTTATTCAATTCACTTTTTTCTCCTAGGTGATATTTTCAAATCTTTTCAATAAAATGCCTCTTAAAGGACAACTGAGGTGACAAGATGACATAGACATGTGTATGTACAGTGCCCAGCACACAACTAGGCTGTGTTCCTTTTTTTTTCTTTCTCTGCCTGAAAAAGAGTTTCTATCTGGGTCGGGACCGGGTCAGACTGGGTCAAACTATAGCATAACCCTCAGTGATAAGTAATTGCAGCCATTAAACACTTTCCTGTCAGTAAATGGCTTCTGAGAGCAGGAAAGAGATAAAAAGGGTCGATAATTCATAGATTTGAGCTCTGGCGTACTTCAATGAAGGTGTCATTGAGCAGAAACAATAAAAAAGTAAAAACTTAAAAACTAGATGTAAATATAAAATAAAAATGTGGGATATCTGACAAAGTCATTTTTAGAAGGAGGAGTATAGATACAATTGTTTTTCTCATCCGTTTATTTTCACCTTGGAAGTCCTTTAAAGAGTAACTGTCAGGCTGCAAAAGCTAATTTAAACCTCTATTCTCCTGTGTTAAACAGTTTAGAAGGAAGCCAAAAAGGCAATACTGAAGTTAAAAATCTCTCTTACATTGATGTTTGCTGAATAGCAATGCTCTTTATTCCCAAGCTCCTAAGGAGGCCGGCAGGCCGCATAACAGATACTGCAAAGCATGCTGGGGCTGCTTCTTCTCCCTACTGCACTCCCTTGGTCCTTCCCTTCATTTCCCTATCCCGCCCTAAGGCTGCTTTCACAGTGAGAAGTTACAGGCTCATGTTTGTGTGATGTGCAGTGTTAGTTTTCCGCCACACATAGCGTTTAGCATTTTGGCCAAAAACTTCAATTTTGGTCTCATCTGACCAGAGCACCTTCTTCCACATGTCTGCTGTGTCCCCTACATGGCTTGTGGCAAACTGCAATTGGGACTTCTTATGCTTTTTTGTTAACAATGGCTTTCTTCCTGCCACTCTTCCATGAAGGCCAACTTTGTGTAGTGCACGACTAATAGTTGTCCTATGGACAGATTCCTCCACCTGAGCTGTAGATCTCTGCAGCTCATCCAGAGTCACCATGGGCCTCTTGGCTGTATTTCTGATCAGCGCTCTCCTTGTTCGGCCTGTGAGTTTAGGTGGACGGCCTCGTCTTGGTATATTTACAGTTGTGCCATACTCCTTCCATTTCTGAATGATCGCTTGAACAGTGCTCCGTGGGATGTTCAAGACTTTGGAAATCTTTTTATAGCCTAAGCCTGCTTTAAATTTCTCAATAACTTTATCCCTGACCTGTCTGGTGTCTTCTTTGCACTTCATGGTGTTGTTGCTCCCAATATTCTCTTGGACAACCTCTAAGGCCGTCACAGAGCAGCTGTATTTGTACTGACATTAGATTACACACAGGTGCACTCTATTTAGTCATTAGCACTCATCAGGCAATGTCTATGGGTCACTGACTGCACTCAGACCAAAGGGGGCTGAATAATTATGCACAGCCCACTTTGCAGTTATTTGTAAAAAATGTTTGGAATCATGTATGATTTTCATTCCACTTCTCATGTGTACACCACTTTGTGTTGGTCTTTCATGTGGAATTCCGATATTGATTCATGTTTGTGGCAGTAATATGACAAAATGTGGAAAACTTCAAGGGGGCCGAATACTTTTGCAAGCCACTGTATGTGTTCTTTTTCTCTGAGACCCTATACCTAACAGCTCCTCTTTAAAGAGACACTGAAGCGGAAAAAAAATGATGATATTATGATTTGTATGTGTAGTACAGCTAAGAAATAAAACATTAAGATCAGATACATCAGTCTAATTGTTTCCAGTACAGGAAGAGTTGAGAAACTCCAGTTGTTATCTCTATGCAAACAAGCCATTAAGCTCTCCGACTAAGTTAGTCGTGGAGAGGGCTGTTATACTGACTTTTATTAGCTCAACTGTAAGTAAACTGTTTACTTTTCCTCTGCTAGAGGAGAGGTCATTACTTCACAGACTGCTCTGAAAGAATCATTTTGAATGCTGATTGTTGTGTAATCTGCACATATTATAGAATGATGCAATGTTAGAAAAAAACACTATATACCTGAAAATACAAATATGAGAATATTTTCTTTGCTGCTAATCTTCTAGTAATTATTCATAGTACACAACCAATTCATTATATCATATATTTTTTTTCGCTTCAGTGTCTCTTTAAGCCACCAGCAATCAAGATAATACTCAGAATAATTCTGAAAGGAGATTTTCACCTATGTTTTGGTACTTCTTCAGTTGCAGAGTGCTGAAAAGTTATTTTAAAGAGAAGATGAAAGATTATCTCCTACGAGGAAACTTAGGAGAAAAAGCTAATTGAATAAAGGGTCTTAGTATCAGATGTTATAGTATTACTAGTCTCTAAGCCAATTTAATAAAGGGTGCTAGGGAATTGGGACCGGGTGCTGTGTGCGGGACCCCTCGCCTGCGTGCCCCTCATTTGCACCAAGCAGCTGGCACAGACAAAGGGACACAAGAGAATGCAGAGAGAGGGGGATTATTGTATAGGATATGAACATTGCATAGCTAGTCAGGTTATCAACAGTTATCTGTAAGTCTTTAATTTTTCAAGGAAGGTTAGAGATCTGTGATGATTTGTCAATGAACGAAGGTAAAATATTATCTTCAGATGAGTTCTTGATTATTGTAAACATTGACCCTCTTGCTCTTACAGTGTGCTACCAGCCCTAATAACATTCATGTTATCAAACTCAAGATAAAGTATATGCTCATTTAATTTACACCTACACGTGGATATATGAAGCCTATCTTTCAGTCTCACTGCAATAACTCCTTATTAGATTTTTTCTTACGCAGCATCAGAAACTAATTTAAAAGCAAGAAGAACAGATAGGAAAAAAAGAGAAAAATAAAGAAGACAATGGAAAAAAAGAATAATTGAATCTAATAAAAGTACAGTTCCTGGGATATTAAACATTTAAATATACAAAGCAAAGAAGAGATCAGACTCATTTGTTACCCGTATGTTCTTGGGCAATGTTTTATTAGCATACTGAAGAAGCTTTCAAAAGATTACTATGCGGCAATGACCAATGCAAAATTCCTTCTTAGTTTATGCATTATCTCTAGATGAGTGGTGTATAAAGAGAAATAATTAAGGGGATAAGGGTTTAACATTCATTGTAGTATTAAAACAATACATCTACAATACAAGAGGGATATCCTGGAGGAGTAGTGCTATATTTTAAGGAGGTAAAGACAGAAGGGTAAGAAAAACTGAACACAATGCACCTGATTTTTATTAAGGCACTCTTGGGAGAGAAATCACAGGAGAATATACGAGATATTGCAAACCTGGCCAGGAGATATAAAAAGTTATCACTACTGGTCATACAACTGCTTAATCACTCACCTTTTTTTTCTACTCTGTCCATGCTTTGAAAAAGATCCATAGCAAGTGAAGGTGTGGTGCTGCTGCTACCTATAAATGGCCCATTATAGGCGATCCACTTATTACTGAGGCCACACATACTATTGCACCCACCTTATTTTTGGAGCACACATAGATGGGGGAGAGCTTGTCCTTAAAGGAAAACCAAGGTGAAAATACACTGATTAACCACTTGCCGACCGCGCACTCATAACGCGCGTCGGCAAAGTGGTAGCTGCAGGACCAGCGACGCACATCTGCGTCGCCGGCTGCAGGAAACAGCCGCTCGCGCGAGCGGCTGCTTCCTATCAATTCACAGCGGGGGGCTCCGTGAATAGCCTGCGGGCTGCCGATCGCAGCTCGCAGGCTAAATGTAAACACAAGCGGAAATAATCCGCTTTGTTTACATTTTTACAACGCTGCTAACAGTAGCAGCGTTGTACTAGATCAGCGATCCCCGGCCAATCAGGAGCAGGAGCCTGTTAGATGCTGCACAGGACAGATCCGTTCCTGTGCAGCCTCCGATCTCCGGGGAAGGGAGGGAGGAGAGGGGGAATCCTGCGGTGGAGGGGGCTTTGAGGTGCCCCCCCCGCCACCCACACGCAGGCAGGCAGGAGTGATCAGACCCCCCCCCCCAGCACATCATCCCCCTAGTGGGGAAAAAAGGGGGCAATCTGGTCGCTCTGCCTGGTATTTGATCTGTGCTGGGGGCTGTAGAGCCCACCCAGCACAGATCTTAGAAATCAGTGCTGGTCCTTAAAGGGAGGGGGGGGGGGGGGTAAAGGCTGAGTCCTGAAGTGGTTAAATAAACAACTGTATCTATCTTCCTACTTCTAAAAAATGACTTTTTTTTGAAGATATCCCACAATTTTATTTTGAAACTACTTTTTACATATTTAAATGCTCCATGGTCTCTGCTCAATGACACAGTCTTTAAAGTATGCCAGAGCTAAAAATCGATGATCTTTTGACCTTTTTTAGCTCTTCTCTGCTCTCAGAAGTTGTTCTGTGTGGAGGAAAAATTTTATGTCTGTAAATCCTAGGTCCCAACTGGAGAGAAACTGTTACTTACATAGCTGAATACAGAGTAGGTACACCAAGATCCAAATATAATGTAGTATGTACTGGTAGTTGAAATGAAGTATGATAGAGTAATACGCTACACTCACAAAGCAGGGTTACCTCAAAGGAAACCACTGTATAGGCAGTGACCCCGTTTAGGATTAAGAAGTTACTCTCCGTAGATGAAGAAAAAAGGGTGTAACACCCCTCCACCAGGGGTGGACTTGATATAAGCATAGTATGGATACAGAGGTGCCAAAAGGATAAACGTATCTAAAAAGTTTAAAACATGAGGAGGCAGTGGTGGACTTACCTCCTCCAAGCAGACACAAAAATTGGCAATGTGTTTGTCAAATACAACAAGTTTATTTAGATACTTCGGGGTACAATACAACGCGTTTGGCAGGTTTGATCCCGCTTCATCAGGCAATAACAACGGAGCAATAGCATATGTGGTCAGTAGAAGACCCAGGCACCTCTGTGCATAGCTGAATGTTAACTCTTTCAGGCTCAGACATAAAAAAGGTACACAGCCTAGTTATTTGTGTGCTTGACACTGTACATACACATGTCTATTTCATCATGTTACATGTCACATTCCTTTAAGATTTGGACAAATAAAATATTCTTTGCTAGGGGAGAGGGGATTCAAGAACATGGAACTAGCACACATATGGCACACTTGTGCATGTGTATCATGAGCCAAACAACAGAACTGGCTGAGGACTTCAAGGGAAGTTGTTGATGCATAGAAAGCTGGAAAATGTACACAAGACCATCTCTAAAGTGTTTGGAGTCCACCAATCAACATTCAAATAGGCCAACTTACTTTATGGTGATATGCCTGCCTAAAGAGGAACCCAGGAATGAACTTCATCCCAATCAGTGGTCAATATCCCCTTTCCCATGAGAAATCCTTGTTTTTTCTTGAATAGACTAGTGGTGACATCCCACCCACAGTGTGATTTCACAGAGCCATGGCCCTGACAGTTTCCTCTCTGTGAACCATGTAGCACTGTGGAAAATAACAGCTGTTTCCAACTGCCAAGCAAGCAGTATCTCCCTCTGTTATACTTCATATGTATAAATTAAAATAAACAGCCTCTTAGCCTATCAAATTGTTAGTGGGTGTGTTGCATTAACGTTAACGTGTTAGCAGGGCAACAGGATCCCTTTGCATACCAAGATGTATGCAGTGCAGTCCTGCATAACATGTGCATTAACAGTGGCAGTGAAGCTTACTTTGTATGTACTGTATCCTTCATTGTACGCACCACATAAATAATCCCCACTGTTGCGTTGTGATTTTTTTTTTGCCGGATGTGCAACACAATGCCCCAGTGTGAAAGAAGCCATACTGGAATAAAGTTTTGGTTTTGAAGAGGCGGCAAGAGGCGCTAACTGGAGCATTGTGAGAGAGTGCTACTGAGCAGGCGGCTGATTCCGCGTCCAGTGCGGTGGTTTGCACGCGGAAGCGTGTGTCTGGCGGCAGAGTGGGACACGGAAAAGCCGCCGCATGCAACAACAGTCAGGCGGCTGATTCCGCGTCCAGCGCGGCGGTTTGCACGCAGCAGCGTGCAGCTGGTGTGGCTGAGCCTGTTAGTTCACACAGGTTTAGAGCTATGCACGCGCGAGCCAGAAGTCAGGACCTTTATGCCAGCAGGAGATGTGTCAGCTGATCAGGATGATCAGCTGATTCCTGCTGGACTCCTGATTGGCTGAGTGGTTCGGGCAGGGCGGCAGAGTCCTGCAACTATATATACAGCTTGCTTGTCAGTTGCTGGTTGTCTGCCGTTGCGATCACTACGGCAAAGCACTCAGACCTTTAGTCAGATCCTACAGTGTGTTAGAACTAGGTGGACCTGGGAATTCACACTTAGCCAGTTTACTAGTACTGTTAATCTGTGTATTTATTCAGACTAGTTCCAGGGTGCTGAGACCAAGGACCTCGCATCCAGACTAGGCATTGTTTGATATCTGTTATGACGTATTGCTTTTCTGACTACTCCTCTGTCTTCTGATTCGGTACCTCGCATATCTGATATACCGTTGCCAGACCCTGCTTTGCCTTGGATACCGAATCAGCCTTCTGTCTTTGTACTTTATCTGTCCGTATGTTACCGACCAGGCGTGCCCGACCTCAAGAGCTATCTCTCCCCTTAAGAGATAGTCTCCAGACCAGATAGTGACATCCACCTTCGGGTGTCACTCACTCCCTGGTCCTTCCTACCTCCAGCCTGACTCCTCCCCTTGGAGAGCCTCAGGCTGCTGAAAGGTTCCTGTGCCTTCCCGAGCAGTATTCCAGCACTGCTGGTGCATTGCTCAAAGTATTACTGTTACACCAAATACTCACATACCTATAGGTGTCCAGAGGTTAGCAATATATCTGTATTATCATTGATTCTGCAGATCATCAATAATCAGATATATATCTGCATTTTTGGTGATACTGCAGATCACCAATAATCAGATTCTCTCTGCGTGCTGACACCAATCATTACAAGCATGAGCTTTTTTGCTGATTTCAGAGAAATCAGAGCCTGTAATCTTAACTTTACACTTTTTTATTGATATGAAGTACAAGTAATGTTTTATAAGTACAGTATTATGGAGATCTGTTTGCATTGTATTCTCATCCAGTAAAACCTCCCTTGCCAATAGAATTGTTGCCAAATTCATCCCACACAAATAAAATAATAAGTTCATTGGTTTCCCTTGAAATATTGGCCTTAGCCTACAATTGGGAAATTAGACTTTGGCTATAGTAGGGATTAGATTGTGAGGGACATTTGGTGACATAACATTTACTCTGCAGAAGATATCAGCACTATATAAGTATATAACAATAATAATTAGCAAGTCCAGTACAGGGGGTCCCTGACTTGTGAACCTGCCAATACAATTTCCTCGACGCAAGGTCGGGCTGAGGCAGAGGCGATAGAGGCAGTGTAGGAAGGGGCACACAACTCACTCAGCTATCAGTCCCCTGTTGTGTTTGAAACAAAGAGAAATAAGAAAAGGGGATACATGGCAGTGACTGCAAGCCAGATAACTGGAGATTAAGGTGTTGGGGGCCCTGGGGCGCCTCTTAGTCTAATATCAATCAGTGTGTGACGGTTGGGGTGGGAGGGATGGAGGGGCGCACTTTGGTGTCTCAGCCTTGGTTGCTAGAGGACCTTGTCCCGGCTCTGCCTCGGCGGTTCAAATGATGTCACTTCTGCAACAAATACAACAGAGACGTAGGCTGGGGAGAGAAACTCTGAGAATTGAGGGACATCACCAGAAGTGAGTAATTGACACAGGGGGCATGGATGGAGGTACGGGGAACATAAAGGGATGAATGGAGCTAGAGGTACAGGGGAGACAGATAGAGGTACAGTGGGGGACAGAATGAGACACACAAGGGTGGAAGAAAGGCACAGGGGGACAGAAGGAGACACAGGGGCAATGGATGGAAGAACAGGAAGGATACATTGAGACAAAGAGGGACAGAAAGAGACACAGGGGCATGGGTGGAGGCACAGGGAGATGAAAAGAGGCACAGAAAGAGACGGTGTACTGAAGGATGTACATGGGGCACAGCGGAATGCAATGATGCATGGGGGGGGAGGGGGCATGGAGGGAGGCACAGAGTTGGTTCAGGGGGAATGAGGAAGCAGTGGGGGCACAGGAGGCACAGACGGACAGGAAGTGGAACAAGGGAACAGTAGGGAGATGTTGGAAGCACAAGGGACATAGGTAGCAAAATATTTCGACTTATGGACAAACTCAATTTAAGAACGAACCTACAACTCCTCTCTCGTTCATTAACCGAACAATTCTTGTAATCGCTGCTAATTTCTGAAGCTAAGAATATGCCAATAGTCTGTTGCTGGTTGACAGCAATACAGTTTATCTTTCGTTAGGACTGAGGTGGGGGAATCTTTTATTCTATCACTGAACACAGAGTGACAGGCTTACATGCTTTAGTTGAAGGTGGAAAACCTCTTTAAACTGGTGGTATCATTGACTACCTTCATTCTTATATAGAGTTAATCTTTAAACATCTGCTTCCTCTCTAATGCTGGCAAGGAGCTAATTACACACACTTGAAAATCTGGTGTGTTTCCCACAGCTATAATTAAAAAACTGCAAGGATCCTAGTAACATGGATAGTTAATGTCTCCATGGCAGGTCACCAGCATGTTAAAAGGAAGGCAGAGCTAGCATGGATAAACATACTGCATGTTCTCCACTGACATATACACGATGTGTTCACTAACTTGCCTGCTTTCTGCTATGAGCATGACAGACAACAGATCAATGAGCAAGCTGAATATAAACAATAACAGTGCACAGTATACATCTCGGTTACAATATAACTCAGAGCGGAGTTCAGCTTATTACAGATTTGCTGGCTTCTAGGGTATATGTTCTGGAATACGCCTGCTGTATAGATATACAATTTCCCGAGTGTGTTATTAAATATCCCAGGACAGATTTTATGCATGTTCTTTATTGTTCCATTTGGATTTGTTTCTTATGAGTTATAAAACCACGTTTCAATCTTTTCTTCCTCTAAGGGATTTACTGGATCCTTTCAATTATTTGCCTGACGTCATCGCCTCAGCCACAGTACGGCGGTCTACTGGTCCGCTTGCTGTTATCTCAAGGAATAGAATTTCTCCTGGAAAAGCAAGCATTAAAGCAAGATGTAGCAGGCAAAGTCTTACACTAAAAACAAAAGGGGGAGTGCTCCAATAGAGTAAAGCAGTTTATTACAGAGCATAATGTAGTTTATAATGACACTTAGTTGTAGAAGTAGGGTATTGTACCGTGTTAGCCATCAGTAAAAGCAAGAAGTTTTAAATCAGGATGATACCATTTACTGGCTAACTAAAAAGAATAAGAATAAGGCCTCTTGCACACTGCATGCATTTCCGATTCAGATTCCGCTTTTTAATCGTTTTTTACATCCGATTCCGATTCAGATTTTTAATCTTTACTGCACACTGCATTTTTTGATCAGTTTTTCTGTTGAATGTATTCAGGGAAAATCTGAATTGAAAATCTGAATCGGAAACGGAATCGGAATCGGAATCAGAATCGGAAAACGGATTTGCAGTGTGCAGGGAGCCTAAGTGAGCTTTCGGCTTTGCAGCCTTCGTCGGGCTTACAATCCTGTATACTTGCAGGCTGATGGTACAGACAGCTTTATACATCTGACCCTACACCAAAGTTTGTTCACAATGCTCCTCATAAGTATTGGCCTATCACCTGAATAGTGTCCCAAATGAGAGGCAAAACCTGGATCTACTGGTAATCAAGGCTATTACCTATAAATCTTGAGGTCCCCCAGAAAAAACTTTGATATTTGCCCCATTTTCCACACCCCTCATCCCTAGTGACTCCCACTAGAGGTGAGCAAAAGTTAGTTTTACTTTAATCACTTCTCCACTAAGGGTTTTTCCCTTATGAACCAGAACAATTTTCATATTTCAGCTCTCCTCCCTTTCATTCACTAATAATAATATAGATCACCTAAATTACCGTATCTATATCTTGTTTTTTTTCTGCCACAAATTAGGCTTTTTGGGGGTGATATTTGTTTTCAGTAATTACTTTACTTTCTAAGTATTTTATAGGGAAAACAAGGGAAAAATTAATAAAATACACAATTTCTCCAATTCCATCTTCTATAGTTTTAAAACAAACAATGCTACTGTAAATAAAACCAATACATTTAATCTGCCCATTTGTCATGGTGATTACAGCGTTTAAATTATGGCTCTAGTACAATGTATGGCAACATTATATTATTTTGAAGTAAAGGTGTCTTCTTTCCGTATTGTGTCTTTGCGTCTTTTGTCCCTGATAAATAATTACAAGCCCTTATTTACAAAAATAACAGTAATAAACTCTCATGACATACACAGTAAAAATCTGAGCCCCTAACATAACTATTAATGGATTTTTTAAAATGCTGTCACTTTTTTTTATTTTGGTAATTATGGGAGACAGGGGAGGGGGGAAGGAGACGGTTAATTTATTTTTATTTAATTTATTTAGTGCAAAATGTGTATTTTTATAGTTTTTTTTAACCACTATATAGGCTTGATTCACTAAACCGTGATAACTCATATCACGGCCGTTTTCATGCACATTTTCACGTTTGCACATGATCACGAAGGATCGCATGCAATTGTGAATTATCGTACGCAATTGTGAACTTTCGCGTGAAAACAACCGCGTTTTCGTGTGCAATTTTGCGATTGCGCGCAATAATTCATGATTGCATGCGATAATTTATGATCGCGCGCAAGCGCGAAAATGCATGCAAAAACAGCCGTGATATGAGTTATCACGGTTTAGTGAATAAAGCCCTATGTCCCCACACACACCATTCTGTGTGCTTTGAACAGAGTTCAGAGAACACAGGCTGTGTTGTTACAGGAATTATCATTGGCTTCTCATTGAAGCCATGATCATACTCTTACAGGCACTTTGATTGGCTCAGTGAACACATGTTCCCATTCACCAATCACAGGTGTGTCAGTCTCAGTGGGTGTGAGCAGTAGAAGCATGCACATGCATGGCGGCAGCAGTGGCAAGCAATGTATTAGAAAGTCCTGTTGCCATTGACAGGGCCAAACAGGATGTTTTAATGCATCTAGTTTTCTTTAAGTGGTTAAACAAATCTGAACCGGCCTGTTAGTGGCTGAGCACCTGGGGCCGAGAGGGTTAAATGCCCTCTGCTGCCACCTCTTGCTCCTGAGCTGGACATTGCTATCCCTCTTCCCAACACTTCCAACATTTATAGGTAGAAGCTGAGAGGAGGAGGCGACAGAGTTGAGTTGGTTCCCGCTATTCAATTTTGCTCATTCCTAACTCCTACAAATTACAGACTTATTTAACAAATGTAGTCACCCCCCTCCTAGGACTAGATAGCCCACAACAGCTAATCTGGAGAATAGGTGGACCCCTGCATTATAGATAGGGTAGGTAGCTGGTAACCCCCACAGTCGGAGTCCCCCCTGTGGTGGAAGGAGATGCTCCCCTATGGTTACTCCTCTGACTGGTTATATATCTATGTTACAATATCAGCAATCTTGCTAATATTATAAATTTGAAAGGCTAACTTGGTTAACTAGGCAGCAGAGGACAGACAATTTTTTTTTGTTTGTTTTAATTTCAAACTCATAATTTCCACACCTATGGAAACCTACATAACAGTCAAATGTTCTACTGTCCGTACATTACCTCAAAAATATAATTTTATATGTGGTATTATCTTAATAACTAGAAAGAGGAAAATGAAATGTGTTGCTCAGAAATATGTTGTTTCAATTTAAAAAATGAAAATAGTTACACTTTGAATAAAAATACTCATTAATTTAGTCATCAAATGCAGAGTTACTGATGAATAAGTGACCTCATCCTCCTTTATTAATTTTTTTTTTTTTTTTAGCAATTCATTTACTCATCAGTGCTGGATTTCTACTTTTTACTACACTAGGCCCCGCTTTCACCAAGTGCCCCTTGAAAATCTAAATAGAACTTACATATGGGCAAAAGCAATGCAAATTATTAAATACATCACAGGAGATAAGATGGTGACGTGGGGAGCTGTGGTATATTTTCAAAGCGTCACATTCCAGATAAGAAATCTTATTCACATTTCTTATAATGACCCCAAGTCATCTCCCAAATACATTTCTTTAATTAGATCAATCACAAGAGCTTACCAAAAGCTCTACTCAATCACCACACCTTTATTGCTGTTACTACTTTTTTTGCCAGTAGCCCACCATAAAATTATTATACCCTTATATACTTGCGTATAAGCCTAAATTTTCAGCACAAAATTGTGCTGAAAAAATACCTCCTTGGCTTATATGCGAGTCAGCGGAGCAGAATGGATGGTGGAGCAGATTTGTTACTGGCAGAGGAGTGTAAGAATCTTGCACTAGTGATCCTGCTCTTACCAGCTGGCTCCTTGCTTTGTACGTGCAGGGACAGATCTGGGGGGGGGGGAGGCGGGTCTCTTGCCCCAGGCGCAGTTAGTTGAATTCTTAAAAAGGCGGCAAAATGAATGGTAGTTTAGGCGCCAAAACCTTTCCTTTAGGCGCCAAAACCTGACCTTGCCCCAGGCACAACTTGGTCTAGATCCGTCCCTGTGTCCGTGGCCCCCCATCCACTGCAACATGGTGTGCAGAGTGTGCTGCTCAAGACTACCTGTGTCCCATGACTTGTGGAGTGGGGTGTGCAAGCAACGTGTCAGCAGTGCAATGATCAGGGATTTCTTCCAGTGTAGCAATCACTGTGTCTCATGTCTCTAAGGACATCTAATGGAGTCTCAACACACAGCTGTATCATTCTTGGGGCACATCTGGCTATGGGGAGGGGAGCTTACTTGTACTGGGGACACATCTGACTACTGTAGAGGGGGCTATACTAGGGAGGGGGCTAATACGCTAGTTAATCTTTGTTTCCTGATTTCTGGGGGGAATGTGGGTACTTCCACTTATACGCAGGTCGGCTTATATGCGAGTATATATGGTAATCCAACTAAACTGCAGGGAGGAAAGATGACCAAAAAACTGTACCAGAATGGAATGGATGTTGAGGAGCAATTAGTGAGTATTGGAGGACCCTAAAATGATCAGCTGTTCCACAACTACCTGTCCATGCCTGCGCTCTCGTTAGCCTCTTCGAGTTTCCCTTTCTGCTCTGAATTCAGCCCCTCCCCTCAGTCTCAAAGTGGAGGAAATGAGCTCATTGAAGCACAGAGTGTGCAGGAGAGACTCGAGAAGGAAGAGGACAACGCCAATTAGATAGGTAATTATGGAACAGTTGATCTGCTGCCAGCTGTAACACCACCCCAGCCCTGGTCCCATCCTAGTCCCGGGCTTATGGAGCCTGCCCACAAATCTTGCTGTGCTTCCCATAGCACAAGGAGTTTTGTACAATCTTTAAAGTTAATCTAAAATGAAAATAAATGGTTGAGATAAGAAATGGTACCTTATGACATTCCTGGAAACCCATAGTCATAGTTTGTATATGAAGGTTAAAAATGGAGGTTAAACATTTTTAATGCCTCAAGACAATGACAACAGTTTTTAATGTTTTTCAGCTCCCACACAGACAGATCTTGTACTAGTAAACTTTGTATCTGTCCCCAGCACTCAGCAGAGTTTCTCACCTCCACAGTGCTTTAACAGCACTAAGTAGTTATCAGTAAGAGTTACCCCACAGTATGACTGCAGAGAAACTATCACGCAGAGCCCTGGATTCTTAACCCTTACAGTGAGAAAAAAAAACAAGAAAAAAAAAACTAGTTCTCTGTAGTAATAAGACTGGATATAATTTATCTCCTTATGCTACACTCTCTTTAGTTAAAGCGGAAAATAATCCTGCATTTCAACTTTGCTCTAAAACATTATTTACAGCATATTATATGCAACCAGCATTTTTTTTTTACTAGACCAGCATTGGAAGGGTTACACAGAGCTTTCAAGTTCCTGCAGATTTCTGCAGACGCATCCGAAGCTGATATAGATACATTTTGCTTACATAAATGTATCTAAGTGTTGAATGTGACTCATCTCTCTCACTGAGAAGGAGTTGGAGGACAGCCAAAGAGTGTGTAACATTTATCAATAGATACATTTAACTAAATAGAATGTATCTATCTGAACTTCTGCATATCTCTCCACGGAACTTTAAACCTCTGTGTTTAACCCTTCCAATGCTGGTCTAGTAAAAAAAAATGCTGGTTGCATATAATATGCTGTAAATAATGTTTTAGAGCA